>NC_066511.1:23574421-23581921 GCF_024679095.1 Eriocheir sinensis
TCACGGATTTATGAACGTCGGTGATCATTTAAGCGTTCTCCTCGGAACCTACGCGTATACCTGAACATAATTTTGGCAATCCGAATATAAGAGGTGTAAATGAAGCTCTATTGTGGGGAGGCCTGGGTGTCTACGGTGTTGGTTGACAGGTGTGCTAGTACGGATCGTACGGATCGGTATCAAGAACTTTATACGGGAGAGGCGCAATGGACACTAGTCTTAGGTGTTCATAGTGAAATGGTCATGGTGAAACACATATTGGGAGGCCGTGGTCCGGGAGTGGAATGCCTCACACAAGTGCATGGCAAACTCGAAAGAAGTGCGGATGTGGGCGACTTCCGTGTGACTGAAAGTGCCACCTTGCGAAGGCGGGAAAAGGTTGGAAAAACTATTTGGAAGACAAATTCCATAAATGTGGTAGTTCAAAATCAATTGTATTCCTGCACCGTTTGAAAAATTAGCAGTGCGTATTTTTGAAACTTGCTAGTGCAATAGTGAAGGAAAGAAATAGGGCAATGGTGGATTATAAATTTAAGTGATCAATAAAGCATTGCCTTCAGAAAAGCACTAACCTTCACACAAATGAGAGATAACCAGCATATTTATCTGCAATGGCTTCAAGAGCAAGAACTAAAGTTGACACACCTCAAATTCGAATCATCGAGTAAACAATGTTCTCTGATTTTTTCATGCATTTCTTAAGTACTATAAAAGCATCGCCAGAATGTAGGCCTTCAGAGAAACCCTGTCACTGTGGCTTAATATTTAAATGCTCTGAATCATTATGGAAAACAATATAATGGGATAATGGAAACAAATGACTTTCAGGAATATTTTATATTTTATATTATTATTATTATTATTATTATTATTATTATTATTATTTTTATTATTAGTGTGTGTGTGTGTGTGTGTGTGTGTGTGTGTGTGTGTGTGTGTGTGTGTGTGTGTAATTGAATACTCTGAACAAACCTTTTTTATGTATACCTCTGTCTTTAAGGTTGCGGAAGCCATTTATTTTAATCCAGCACCAATGGCCCACTTATACTTTCGCTTGAATTAATAAAATATGATTAGCATCATATTGTTCCACTGATTTATCAGAACAAAAACAAATCTCAAACTATGCCATTGCAAGGCGACACACACACACACACACACACACACACACACACACACACACACACACACACACACACACACACACACACACACAAGCACCGACACACACACACACACACACACACACACACACACACACACACACACACACACACACATGGTTACAGAAATTATTAATTACTCCAAAAGTAATATATATATATATATATATATATATATATATATATATATATATATATATATATATATATATATATATATATATATATATATATATATATATATATTCTTCTTTCCTGCTAATTGATATAAGTGTGCAACACTGATATACACACACACAAAAAAATAAAAAAATAAAAAAAACGAAACACACGACAACACTCGGTGACAGAAAAAGCGTCAATAGCACTCACATTTTTTCTTCTTGAACAGGAAGTCCTCCTCGGCAGTGATGAGACAAAAGAGAGCCAAGAAAAGGAAGACACAAATGTTCCTGCCGTGCTCTTCCTTGCCCATGTTTCAGCGCCACAGACTTACACGCGCACACACGCACTTGGGCTGCCGGCGAGGCGGTGGAACGGCCTGGGCACGCTCCTGGCTTGGCTCTGATGGGAAGTTGACGAGGAGGCAGTCAGTGGCGGGAGAGGATCATTTTAGACCGAGGCTAAGATCACATTTTTCTATCGATATGCACTTATTTTTCTTGCTTCAAAATTCTTTTTTTTTCTTCTTTTTAGGTATTTGCAATACTTTTCTTGTAAACAACACTCACACTAGTTAAGAATATCACCTATTTTTCGTGTTGCTTCCTCTTTCACACATAGTTGATTAATTTCCTTTTCGTACCTTTGAAGAAATATAATATTCATATATATATTATACATATATATATATATATATATATATATATATATATATATATATATATATATATATATATATATATATATATATATATATATATATATATATATATATATATATATATATATATAGATATATATATATATATATATATATATACTATTGAATATGATGCAAACACAATGCAACTCTCTCCAGCACTTCAGTTATACGAACATATTAGGGATATATTTTCGGATATCAGCTTTCAGGCACAAGTTTCCGTTTTTACTATTATCAAAGGATGGAGATGACTTATGGTCGTGGCATTATAAGCTAACGATCAAGCACTGGCAGATGGAAGGAAAGTATTCCAATAACGAGCAGGTTTACTCACCTGCACAATCTTTCAAATTATTTAACCTTCCTCGAATGTTACACGATTATCATTAAACGTGATGTGTGTGACATTTACTATCCTGAAAACACTATTATAAAAACAACAACACAAAAAAAAAAACGGAACCGAGTTTGATTGGTGTAAAAAGAAATATGTGTCAATTTCTAAGCACTGTGATGGAGATCAATCCTTTTCTGTATGAAACTTTAAGCGCACCTTGCATAGTTGGTCACACAAGGGAAAAATAATAGGTTTCCAAAAAAAAAAAAAAGTCAAAAGTTTCCCAGAAGCGTCGTCAAGGCGGGCAAGCAGCTGGGTGGGTGGTTTGCTGGTTCAGGCACGAGGAACAGACGGATACACTTGAGGAAGGAAGGAAGGAAGGAAGGAAGGAAGGAAACATCAGTGTATTAAACGTGTTGCCTCGGGCTAATTCCAGTTTTAGCCGCATCCCAGAGACACATCCAAACGCACTTCCCCCGCCAGCATCCCGGTCAACACCAACACTTCCAGTACGTCTCACAGCTGCCTCTCTCTTCCTCCGGTCATGCACTGCCACATTAATTACCTGCATGAACACTCGTCAAAGGTATCACTCCGCTGTCGTTCCTTCCCTACAAACCTTTAACTGTTTGCACTGAAAACATCTGCTGCGTCATTTTACAAGATCGGGTATGAAAAAGAAAGCACGATAATCAGTGCGTATAGTCTATGGACAACATATATCATAATTTAATATCTGCACATGAAGCTTGCGGCGTAATAGTAAAAGATATTATTCACGGGCACCAACACACCTCTCGCAACAAAACAAGTCGCTCGAAATACCTTCAGTAAAATCTACTATATTATGTGAGCAAAACATCTCTTTTGAGACTCCTCGGCGCACCAGTCTCACAAGAAACCGGGGAATCGGGGCGCGGCGGCGGCGACGACCTTCCCACCCCACAAGCACAAGAGGAACTGAGGCAGCCTCGCACGCGAACCCACCGTTCCTACCTCATCACCCGCTCCTTCCGTCTTCCTAACACCCCTGACGCCACCACCAACACATATCATTTGTTGCCCATTCCTTATCCAAAACATTCAAGACCCTTGGTGATTGCAGGAGAGCAATCGTAAGTACATAAGAAAGCGCAGGTTTGAGTGTGTAAACTTGTAAAGTGTAAACACGCTCCCCGCTGCACCTCCTTTGTTCTGTCGTGAAAAGAACAACACTTAATTAGTCCCATGTCAGGTAGGCAGGCTTCTCAAGGGCCCGAGGAACACACACACACACACACACACACACACACACACACACACACACACACACACACACGTCATCAAATCGATGAATAGATAGAAAAGCTGAGAGAGAGAGAGAGAGAGAGAGAGAGAGAGAGAGAGAGAGAGAGAGAGAGAGAGAGAGAGAGAGAGAGAGAGAGAGAGAGAGAGAGAGAGAGAGAGAGAGAGAGAGAGTGAGAGAGAGAGAGAGAGAGAGAGAGAGAGAGAGAGAGAGAGAGAGAGAGAGAGAGAGAGAGAGAGAGAGAGAGAGAGAGAGAGAGAGAGAGAGAGAGAGAGAGAGAATTCCATGAACCATTAACCTTTATTGCGCTCTTTACATCTATAGGGTTATCATTAAAGTTTTTAGCGGGTCTTTATGCAGCTGTTTACTTAGGCATTGTCATTCTGTTGCATCACTCGGGTGCGAGTCTCGCTGGCATCGATCCGCTGAGTTTAAGATTAGCACCTGCCTCAAGTCAGGTTGTTGTTGCTTTGAGGAGGCACTAGTCAACATAAGTGAAATTCCATCAACACCTTTTTTTTTCTTGGTAAGCCCTGCATGCATGAGTTACTGTTTGTCCTCACGCTGCATGGTTTCAGCACACTCGGGCACCGTTTTTCTATTTACACTCTTTCAATGTCAATGAAGAGTGGAGAGCAAAACTGTGTTCGTATATGCCAGCCAATGTTTTCGTCAGTTAAATTAGTTATATAATTTACCTTACTATTGTTTACCGTAACATTATATGGTTTTCCTTTCCTGGATGAGTGTAAAGTAGCAAGGAAAACATTTTGGCCATTATTTTGTTAAAAGAAATAAGCTTTCACAGCATTAGCACCTTTATTTTTGTGTTAATGTTATTACCGGCATCCACTGTCGCTGGGAGATTGCCGTTAGTTGCGTTACTCAGCGTAAGTCTAAAATCAATCATAGCTGCGAAGAAAACTATTGACGTGGCACTGGTAAGCCAAACAAGGGCGTAATGAGTGCTACTGAGCGCGTGATTCCAAAGGGGACTGGAAAGCGAGAGTGTGGCGAGACAGGTGAGTTGCGGCCCTTGGCAAGTAAGTGTGGAGCCAGTGACTTATACAAGGGTTTGACGATCTTGACTTTTTCATGCTAATTACTTTTTTAACTTCAGTCTCACTTCTCTTCCTTGAACCTCTGCAATTTTCACTAACATTCCTTCCTCCCGATTCTCTTTCAATATAATCGATGCGGTGGCTTGTATTTCGTCTTCGTAGAACTCTCTCTCTCTCTCTCTCTCTCTCTCGATTCATAATAAGTGAGGTTTAAAGTTTCATGATACATCCAGCATGATCTTTCAAAAAGGTTCCCAACGCATCCATGTAGGTAATCAGTTGTATCGACCATTAAAAATAAAGGAACCCAAATAATGTTGCTGCTAAACATTTGATCTCTTTTAATACCGTTTTCTGGTGGTCTGAATACCCTAACAAATACATGAAAAGGCAAATTGTAAACGTAAAATAATTTAGGCAAGAACATGTTTCCCAGAAGAATTGGGACATTTGTTTGTTCACGCACCATTATCTCACATACACATGGAGTCCTATTTTAAGCCTCTGTGCTCGTGTAACGTATTTCACAGGGGGAAGAAAGGTGGGATTATGAGCCCCAAACTTTTGCTCCAGTCTCACACGTGGCCGTAGGGCTGACGGTGGGTGGCCAGAGAATTCCTTCCCGCAACAGCAAATGATAGAATTTCTTCCTCTATAGCAGTGTTAAAACCTTGATTCGGCTTACGGGAAAGTTTCAGCTCTGCATCAGTGAGTTCACTGCTACACATATTTTAATTTTGTAGTGGCTCGAGTCTACACAGCAGAACGCTAAATCCAATCCTAAACTGAAATTCCACTCATTTAGTAAATAGCAAAGTATTTCATTTTTTTATTGTTGTGCATGTATGTATAGAAGACAGTATACGTTTGGTACAGCCATTTTGTTAGTAACGAGTAATAAGAATAGGATTTATTTTAGTCTGATTTATGAATATCTGCAACTGGAAAGCAAGCGGGAGTGGCCGGAAACGATGGAGCTGCTAAGAGTAAATCCCGTCATGAATATAAAGTGGATGAAGTGGAATGCAGAGCTTAAGCAGACAGATGTGGAGAGGCACAAGACACTGACTGGTATGTGGAATCAGGAGTCATTCAGAACGTGAGATGCATGAGGGTTTTTGGGTGCTGGATTTTTCTGGTGATTCGTCTTACTGATTAGGAAAATAAACTACTTATGAGAAGCAAGACGAAGTCAGCTGTAAGTTTTTTTAGTCTTTTCGTAATCTAATTTAATTAATATACTAAGGAAAGCAAAATGACCAAACGTGATTGATTCACTGACTGCAGGGTGAATTTTTTTTTTTTTTTTTTACGTCGCGGCCTATAGCGCCGGTAGGCTTTTTCCCGGTGGGGCTTGATGGTCGGCCCAAGGCTTCTTCCCGGTGGGTTCTGATGGTCGGCCCAGCCCGTTCTGGCGCAGGCGAGTGTTTATAGTGGCGCCATCTTGCACTGGCTCATGCTGCCCTCCCGGAGCTCATCTTTAATCCTAGAATCTAGAGTCCGGGTTTCTGAACAGCATGTGGGTAGTTTTAAGCCACTCGGCGGCGGATGATACACCGTTCGTCGTATATGAGAAGATACGATGTGACGATATAATCAGTATGTATGTATTTAGTATGTAATTATCACGCGAATGAATAATAGCACTACGTAATTGATTAACATGTGTTGTTCGTTGCTAGAAAGACCCAATTAACACAAAAAAAACTTGTGATAAGTTATGCTATCAAAGGCAATGTAACAATGATTACGTCGGCGGCAATAATGCTTTTACTCATGGCGATGACGATAATGCTGCCACTGCTGCTACTAATGGTGGTGAGGGGGTGGAGGGTGGATGAGGGGAAGGGGCTACGTGAAAGAGGAAATGGAAGATACCTAGACACATGAGAGTGTAGGCAACAGAAAGTAGGAGGAGGAGGAGGAGGAGGAGGAGGAGGAAGAGGAGGAAAAGAAGGAAGAGGAGAATATGGAACTATAATTGTCGTAGTAATAATTATGATTTTTACTCTTATCATTATCATTACTATAATAATAATAATAATAATAATAATAATAATAATAATAATAATAATAATAATAATAAAGTAATAATAATAATAATAATAATAATAATAATAATAATAATAATAATAATAATAATAATAATAATAATAATAATAATAATAATAATAATAATAATAATAATAATAATAATAATAATAATAATAATAATAATAATAATAATAATAATAATAATAATAATAATAATTAGACGCATAGCACTCGGAGAGTGCACACCTGCGCCAAAGATCGTCCTGAAAATTGGTATGGGCATCAACTGTGATCCTATGCATCATATGGAAACATTTGTTTCGAAATTTGATGAAATTCTATTTTTTGGAACTTTGACCTTGGGTGAACTTTTCGAGGTCAAGGTCAAAGGTCAAGGTCACGGCCATGCAAGGTGCATCACATGGAAGCATTGTTTCGAAATTTGATGAAATTCCTTTTTTTTTAAACTTTGACCTTGGGCAAACTTTTCGAGGTCAAGGTCAAAGGTCAAGGTCAAGGCCATGCAAGGTGCGTCTTTCCATGAACTATAATATGCACCAAGTCTGAAGTCTCTACGATGACGAGAACCGAAGTTATGGCCAATCTGACGTTTTGTGCGACCTTGACCTTGACCTTCGACAAAAAAATTAATGGGTTTTATTCTGGATGGACACGAAGCTTCCCTGGAAAATTGGTTGATATATCCGCAAAATTGTGCACAGGAGACTGTTAACGAACAAACAAATAAATAAATA
>NC_066511.1:23584421-23624421 GCF_024679095.1 Eriocheir sinensis
AGAGAGAGAGAGAGAGAGAGAGAGAGAGAGAGAGAGAGAGAGAGAGAGAGAGAGAGAGAGAGAGAGAGAGAGAGAGAGAGAGAGAGAGAGAGAGAGAGAGAGAGAGAGAGAGAGAGAGAGAGAGAGAGAGAGAGAGAGAGAGAGAGAGAGAGAGAGAGAGAGAGAGAGAGAGAGAGAGAGAGAGAGAGAGAGAGAGAGAGAGAGAGAGAGAGAGAGAGAGAGAGAGAGAGAGAGAGAGAGAGAGAGAGAGAGAGAGAGAGAGAGAGAGAGAGAGAGAGAGAGAGAGAGAGAGAGAGAGAGAGAGAGAGAGAGAGAGAGAGAGAGAGAGAGAGAGAGAGAGAGAGAGAGAGAGAGAGAGAGAGACTTTTCTGTAAAGAATAATTCCAGAAATTCCAATTAGAAACCTGACCTCAACAAAACAGTTCTTAAGGTAAAGTTGACTTGAGGAAGTATGAGAAAACTAACTCTGCCCAGCCACAGACAGACGCGCCTTTCTCTATTGTTCTTATATGACAAAAAAAAAAAAAAAAAAAAGTCCTTCATGTCATCCCCCTCAATCACGGGCTCTTTTACCAGTCTGAAATGCATGACAACCATTGGCACCAACTTGAAGAATAAAGTCGTAAGGCAAAGCACCATGAAACATGTTCGGTAAGCTGACAAGTATAATTCTAAATCTGACATTTTAACCGGAATATTAAACTGGGCAGCCGTCATGTAGATATATAAAAAAATATAAAAAAAACGTTACTTGATTAGGAGCGTGGATGATGAGCGGAATAAAGAGCAGAATGATGAGCATGGATCATGTAATAAGACACTACGTATTTGTTAAATAGTACATGGTCAGGGAATTGAGGTACTGAATGATGAATTGCTATTTTGGGACATCTTTTTGCTCAAGAGTTTGCAATTCCTTGTATGGAAGCGTCTTTACAAGTTTAGTAACAACTATGCAACGGTCGATTGGAATGATGGTCCCGGCCGTCATGGTGTCCATAAATCATAAAAGTTCATAAAAGTTCATGCCAAAACGGTGGAACAGACCCATTCCAAACAGGAAAAAAGTCTTGGAATGCTAAGGTCAGTTATCCTGGTCTATTTCCAAAAATGTGTTACTGTACATGTCTCCAAATGCTCTTGTTCAAAACTTATGTGTCAAGTTGGCGCCGGCGGCTTTGTTTAAATTGGCCACTGACAAAACACTCCTAAGAGTTTTTAATAGAACATGAGAGCTACATTTTTATAAATGTTAAAAAAAAAAATCAATCGTCAGTCGACTGATTAACCTTCACTTTAAATTTCAATCAATGATTTGATGATGCAAAATGGATAATGAGGGTTCATTTGACCTAAACCTCTGGTAAATAACTTTGATTCACAAAATAACTTTGAGAATCTAAGTCACGATTTTTTTCTAAGCAGGCATTATTTTTGGGGGGGTTGCGGTACTAGAAACTCGGTAACAGGTGACAAAAACATGATACCTGGCAACCAACACTTTAAGCGATCAAGAAAAATGAAATTTTAACTTGATTATTGTACTTATATGCATCAGTATACGTGTTTGACCTCCGCCATCACATTGCGCACGCACACACACATAACCCTCCCTCTCCCCCACACACACAATGCCAAGATGTGGAAGCATGAAACAATAATAAGACTGCAGCAAATCCTATTTAATATTGTTTCGGTATTTTTGCTTTCTCGTTTAATGTACATGACCTTTTATTTAGCGATTTTTCAACTGGTACTTCTCCCAGTCTTTTTCTTTCAGTGTAATTTATGAAATGGATTAACTTTCAGTTTTTCTCTCATTTTTATTTTTGTTTGGTAATTACAAAAAAATAAAACTCCATGATTACTTTTCCGGAATAAATATCTCAAGTCCGTTTTTATGCCTGAGCACGCACCTATCAGCAAAACAGAATGAAATAAAAAAAATACATGAATAAACAAATAAATACATACATATCTAATCATCACATAAACGGATAACAACACGTTTAAATATTTTCAGCGAGTATATCGTCAGCTTTCGTCTTACATCACCGTACCTTGGATGATATAAGACCACATTAAACTTCCCCGCAGCATGCCAGTAACATATCGCTTACCTGCAGGAAGGCTGTTGAATCTTTCCTCCTGTATGGTTGTCCGTGCTAGCGCCTCACATCCACTGCCATCACAACCATCGCCACCACAACCGCCACCGCCACCGCCACCTCCACCACCACTTCCGAAACGACTAAAGAAGCTGAAATTCGTCCTTACCTGTAAATAAACCATCGATTGCAATATAAAACCTGCTTGGCCATATTAAGATCAAGAGAAACCTGCCCTTAAAACAGTAGTAACTTATAAGCAGACATATAATTTGCCTGGAGATACATACATACCATTCCATTGAAAACATCTTTACTAAAATATGTTATTTTTCTTTGCATTTATTGCAAGGAATATTTACGACCAAATCATTTAGATGACTGCACAAATAATTTTCTAAAGGCATGTCGATACATTCCTGTGTCTAACAGTGAAATATTAATGACACTAACGATTGATATAGCATTTTTATTAGATTTTTTATTCATAATGCTAATGCGTACTTTATTCACCTACTATGGCAGCGTTCGTTATTAGCGGAGTATTAACAAAATGACCAAAGTATAAATTGGATGTGGGTAGGATACATTACACAGAGCAGCAAAAAAACTACACAATTAAGTTGAGAGATTGCTGATGTAGTAGACCAAAATTGTGGCAGGTCACACACATAAAGAGAATATATGAGTATTTGCCCACTCATGAATTCACAAGAAAAATAGAAGCAATGAAAGAAAGGAGGCAAGAAAATAGAGAAAAGGGGGTTGGTGAGTGATTTCTAGCGGCGAGGACCACTCATCGACGTCAGTGATGACAAGAACAACGTTATGACACAGGTTTCTGCTTTGTCTTCATCCTTTAGAAGTTAGCTATATCCCTCTTAGGTCACCGTTGCGTACCTTTTGGGTATTAACTGCGTGTGGCTGTGATGTCCATCTCCGTACCATTGGCCATTGAGCCTGTGGTCGGTGACAACTCATTGAATCGGGACACAGGGCGATTGCAACATCCGAGTTACCACAGATAATCTACCCCAGGCCTCCCCAGGTAACCATTTATCAACCATCCCAAAACGGCAAAAGGAAGGATGAACAGCTGGGTGGGCTGCGCGCCGACTGCCCAGGCCGGGATTCGAGCCTGGACTCACATATTCGAAGTTAGACTCACTAGCCATTGCACCACAGGGAAGCGTGAGATTCAAGACAAACTTCAATTAACTGTTTAATCTAGATGGACGTTTTGCCTCGCACCGTTCATAAATTAACCAAAAAATAGTCAGAGTTATAGAAGCAGCAAACAACATTCCTTCATTGTCAAGGTTCCTGTTCCTGTAACTATTTTTTTTCTAAATTCCACTTATACCGACATCGTAGTTACAGGGCGTTGATATTGTTCCTTCTGAGAATAAAAATAAAATGACAACAAGGAAAATTGCCTAGAAGAAGAGTCAATGGGTACAACATCCCCACGTGCGACGCTCCGCCACAATACTTTACACAGGACACACAGCAGGCGGGGAGCGGCAAGCTGCTCTCCAAGTTAAGTCACAGCGACTTTCTCTGACACAAAATGCTGAATTAAGGTTTCTCGAGCGCTCATCTTGTAAACTATACTTCCTCCCCTTTCTCTGTACGTGTCTCTGCTATTTTTAGGTGAGGCTGCGTTAGCTGACACAACACTGCGGAAAACTATATCAAGTAAAATGATCAAGAGGATATATCGCATATTTTTGGATCCAATGATCACGAATGTTTGCAAATGTCTTTTCAGTTCGTCAGTTTAGGAACATTTATTAAGGAAACGGAAAGTAAACAACGAAAAAGAGGAACGAATGCAACGTAATTACAGTGTTTTTTTTTTTAATGGAAAAGTGATAGGCAGTGCTGCTTTTGCGAAACATTATGAACGAAAGTAACTTTACAGCTCAATAATATTCAAACTGTCGATATTTCAGGATATTTGGTATTATATAAAGCTTCTAGAAAGGCTCTGTATTCGTTTGATCGACAAAGACGTAATTTAGCGTGGGTGCCAAAATCCGTGCCATTATCAATCGTGTGTATTCTTAACTAAAATATAAAATTTCACATGAAATTTGTTTACACCACAAAGCAAATGAAGAAGTCAATATATCATAAGTTATGTTGTGTGTGTGTGTGTGTGTGTGTGTGTGTGTGTGTGTGTGTGTGTGTGTGTGTGTGTGCGTGTGCGCGCGCCAGTGCGCGTGCACTCATCAACATGTGTGTGTGTTGGTGTGGCCTAAGCATATATGAGCCAGTCAGTGGTACCAGACACTCTTCAACTGCTTCACCAGAGGAACAAGGAGGCAGCAGCAGCGTGCTGAGAACACGGAGAGTAGGTAGGAAGGGAGAGAGGGAGAGGAGGTGGGCAGGGCAGGAGGTGAGAGGCAGGAGGGCCAGTAGACAAATTACTCCATTACAGCGCGGGCACCTTATCACTTGCTGGATGCACACCTTCGACCCCAACACTCATTACTCTTCCCCTTCTATAATTTGTTATATCTATGAGACTAAGTCTTAGGATTGAGTGGTAACAAGCTGAAGAAAACATATATAGTAGTTTCATATTTCTCACCTCGAGGTTAAAGGAAAATTTCGTTGTGACGTGCCCCATTCTTTTTAGTTGGTGCATTTTTTTTTTACCAGTTACGTTATCTTAATGCCTATAGATATATTCAATGCTTGAAGAAAAAAATGCAAAATACATTCCGTATTGTATGGCGATGTTAGTATAGTTTGTCTGTTTGACAACTAAACGCAGCCATTTTTTTCTTATTTACATCATAGCAGGTACATGTATCACACTCCCCCTCCTGTAATAATATTATATTGGACTTGGTCATTGCTCACAAGGGACTAGAAATAGAGGAACATGTTTACAGATGTTACATAGCTTACATTCAACCAACCCATTTTCGACTCCAGAACCCATACATTTGCTGACCTGTGGCAAAAAAAACTTTTGGTTACTATTCGCAAGATTTTGTAGGAATTTAACCTCGGCGCCTTCATACCAGACGCATTGTGGAGAACCGATGTAGCTCTTGGATCAACTCACTAAAGGAAACATGTGATGTTTTACTTTCTGATATATATATATATATATATATATATATATATATATATATATATATATATATATATATATATATATATATATATATATATATATATATATATATATATATATATATATATATACATATATATGTAACCGTTACAATTTCCCTGATACAGAGTTATGAAGATTGACATCGTTTTATTAAGGAGAATCTGCAAATTCGTCAGAGGATGTTAAGGCGCAAGAATGGCGGCAGCCGGCCGGTGCAGCGCCCACGTTCACATCGAACGTTTCCGCACGTGGCAACTTTCACAATGTTTTCTTTTCTAATTACATCCTACAATGTTCCATCATGCTTTACAACACTTCATGTTTAGTGGACACTATATAAGAAACAACAATGATGTTAGCGATGCAAACAAGGAGTAGGTTGGGGCGGCTGTCAATGATGCAACAATGCTCACTGGATTCTTTGATTAACATTTTAGCTCTCTTTTGGCACGCGTGTAGTTATTCCTGTATTACGTTATGATAATGTTCGCGTGGCTCCCTCCATTAGATCAGAGCATCCTCCTCGTGTTACGAAGGGAGCCTCACACTCAAATGTCTGGTCGGCTTGATCACCCTTGATACAAGTTCACTTCAATCAGGTGCAGTTGATTAACTGTTACCTTCAAAAAGTGAAAATGATAATTTGAGGCGCGAGCCAATAATCTTTCCAGGCGTTCCTTCCCTGTAGCTGACGGCTCTTTGAAGCGCCCTGATCCCTGGTCTTAACTTTCTACCAACTTCGTCGTCTCAACTTCCGCATTCCGGCGAACGTCCCTCTGTCATCACAGGCGGGGGCTGCTGCTCCCCGAAGCCCTACTTGACAGCTACCTTCTTATAACGAATTTTATTTTCCAGGAGATTTAGAAAGCAGTCCGTAAACAGAGTGCTGGGAGTTTAATTTTAAAAAGTCCGTTTGTAGTATGTATTTAATGAGTATCGTGTTACATAAATTATTTCATGAAAGACCAATGAGCAATTGTTTTAAGACTTTCTTCATTACATGTGTGTGGCAAAGTTTCACAGTTATCTCTGGCCTCGGCGTCTGGTGCATAATCTTCATAAAATTATAAAATGGTTGGTTTTCTTTGAGCAAACACTTAATTAATTGTGAATTTCCCGGTGAAGCAGCCAATATGCTCTTAGATTAATTCATTTTATAGACTGTTTTTGAGAAGGTAAAGGTGCACGAGTAACAAAAAACGGGTGCCAGTTTTGGTCCTGTATTTGAGGATTCTTCAATGTTATTATATGAAGGGCAGAAGAGTACTGCAAAATATGATCAGATGTAGCGATGGAATAAGTGTGCCTGATTATGCTTCCGCAGCTTTCATTTAAAATTCAGACTGAAGCAGAGAAAACAAGGCAGTGTGCCGCCGCACCTCCTCTTGATGTTGGTCATAATGTAGAACATGCAAACGTCTGATCAGAGGTGAAGCAGATAGTATTGACAACTACGAGACAGTGCTATTCACTGCATCGCTCTCGACGGGACACACACCTCTGACAAGAGAACAACGATGAGTAAAAACAAATTTCGAAAAAGCTTTTGTAGAGATGTATTGCACATGCTGTTGTATGCGATGAGAGCTGCACCTCATACGATGCCAAAACTTGATGCACATTTTTTTGTTTAGTTCATCTCCGAAACGCACTATTCTATAAAAATTCAATTTCGTATATTGAAATCGATAACATTCTCCGATGTAATTTTTTTTCTCATTTAAGAGGTACGAACTTTTCTCTCTATATTATTGCATACCAATAAATATCATTATCATTTATCATGCATATGGACAAAGTACATAGGCATAGAAAAGGGATAGAGACAGCACTATGACATCCTTCCAAAATGAATCATTGTATAAACCATCAAAATAACAAATGTACTGCCACAAAACCGTCTTTATAATATATATATATATATATATATATATATATATATATATATATATATATATATATATATATATATATATATATATATATATATATAGATATATATATATATAGATAGATAGATAGATAGATAGATAGATAGATAGATAGATAGATAGATAGATAGATAGATAGATAGATAGATAGATAGATAGATAGATAGATAAACATTTTGATATCCTATTTAATCTACGCTTCTTTTTCTTTTCTAAGCGGCATATGTAAACGTAAGTAAATCTCAGGCCCTTTTCAGAAGCTAGTAGGCCAACGCTGTCCTGACACAGGCACTTAGTCCACGCGTCACGCCGGCTCAGGCCAGGCGAGGGGCGAGTGGGGGAAGGTCTATTGGAGATGCTGGGAGAGGAGCGGCTGTTGAAGGCTGGGAGAGGCGGGGGGCGGCAGGAAGGCGCGGGCATGCACTTACGATGTGTGCAAAGGAGGGTTGAAAAGGGCGTCCAAGTGATGGATCGTTTCAAATATATGAAATATTTGACTCGGCATAAACTCATGTGATTACATTATTAAAGTTGTTAAGTATTTCCAACGTCGATAATTTTGTAATAACATATTGTTTACAAATAATTTATCAAACGCAAAGTTTTTTCGTTTTGTTAATATAATATACAACATATAAAAGTGATGCTGTAAAATATGTTAAGGGTACTTATATATACTACACATAGCTGATTCTTAATGAAAGTATAATTAAAATACAGATTTTATCTTTCTCAGCAATGGAATTTTGCCTTTTTTTTTAATCTTATGTGATGCTATAAACACAACTTTAATCATCATTCCTGCGTATTAATATTTTGTCCTGCTTAATATATTTACTGCCTTAATTCGTTACCTGATTATGAAGCTGCATTAGCCAAACAAGAATATAATTATTCTTCATTATTGATAACCTGTCTTCACCCATTAATTACACCGACGTGCAGCATTATGTCCTCTCACAACAAAGCGATGTGCAGCCAGCGCTCTCATCACGCACAGGCTCAGTGAACCCAGCCATCCCTTCCCTGCTCAACCAACCACCACCACCACTAATACCTCCATCAACCTGAGCGACCACCACTACCACCACCATCAAACAGGACACCTTCAACCATCAGCACCACCACGAAGATCCATTCCCACTCCTCCTCACTCCCCGACCACCTCATGACTCCCGAAACTGCCAGCCTGTCCCCCCTCAGCCCACCAACACTTCATCACAGCCACAACCATCCTCACTCTAAGACCACTCACCCACCCCCCACACCACCACCCAGTCCTCTGAGCAGCCAACACCTTACCGCCTACTTCCTCTTCTCTCGCCCAGCTTCATTCATCACAAATGAAAGACTAATCCAGCATAAAAAAAACAGCCAGTATGAAAAAAATCACAAACTTTATTCAGTGAAGGAGATGAAGCAGTACATATCTACATGGGAAGATATAATTAACACACACACACACACACACACACACACACACACACACACACACACACACACACACACACACACACACACATTTGAATACATATATGAAGTCTGAGAACATATATATTTATTGGGAACAAGTTTCAACAAAGACCGATTACATGACTTCGTGAACGCAAGAAACTTTATTCGGAGAGCCATGAATTATGACGAGAGGCAGGGCGTGTTTCAGCGAGCTTCGAGCACGTCCATAAGAGGTTATTGCCTCTCACTTTATTTGACTGAGAGGAAAGCGTGTGAGGCGTTATGACCGTATTTCTGCTAACCGTATAGCCTCTGTTCACCCGTCTGTCTGTCTGTCTGTCTACTTGTGCCTATCTGCCTCTCTCTCTCTCATACTCTTGACAACCTGCAATTTTCACTATTTCTTTTTTGAGATTTACTCCCTCGGTCTCTTTACCTTGCATCAGCGTCTACAGGTCTTTGCGGGTACTATATTGCAGAGGAGAAGAGACTGGCAACAATAGCACCAACAGTGTAAGTGCCGCACTCCACCCACCCATCCACCCACACCACTCCCTGTCCCCCCTATGGTCAGGACTTGCAGTGGCCACATATTCACGGAGATGCATTGATACGAGTCCAACCACTATTCCGTCTGGATGTTTATTCACCGCGAGGCCCAAAGTTCCCCCAGACACGACATTTGAAAGCATTTCCAGTCCTTTTGTATCAGGGTAGCTCTTCAGTGGAGAGTATGCTAAATCCACACACACGGTTCACAAATGGAATAGTTGTCGGGCTTCAATATCTCCCAAGTCTACTTTACTGAACTGGTGTAGGTACCAAGGACTGGCTCTAGGACGGAAGTAGAGGGGAAGTGAGTATAGTGATACAACGAGACAGAAAACTGGAGCGAAAACGGTAAAGGTGGTTCAGGAAGAAGGGAGTGTGTGGGAATGGTTATATACGAAAATGGGAAGATGAGAATACATAACATACGTAGACTTAAACGAGGACAAGGGCGAGAAGATGCTTGGTCATGTGGAGCGGCGTGGTATTAGACAAAGTCATAATTGATGGAGGAAACGCGTGGGCGCCTAACATAAGAGAGGAGGGACTCTGAATTTGTACGGGGGACACGCACGTGGCCTGAGACTCTGACGGAGGAAGATAAGAGGGGCTGAGAAGGTAAAGTTGGGGGCATACGCTAAAGCTGCGCGTGGCCTATGTGTTCATCTCAGTCTCACTGACCACTGAGCCTGAAGTTCGAACCCATTATCCTGGAACACAGGGCCAGTGTGACTTCCGTGTTACCACAGTTTGTCTTCCCAAGGTTTCCAGGTAACCGTTTATCGACCATCCTGAAAGGAAGGATGAATCACTTCGTGAGCTGCACGCCAACCGCTCGGGGATTCGAACCCGGGCCCTCGGATTCGTAGCTCGGCACGCTAATCACTATACCATGGAGACGTAGGAGGGTTCAGAATGATGCAGCATTTTCGCACGATGTACACAAATAGTGCATGTCATTAGGAGGAAACGTATGCGGAAATACTGATCGCTAATTATGGTTTGGATGAATGATTGTTTTAACAATTAGACTGGGAAAATTTCTGTAACCAAAAAACTTTGATGAAAGTCCACTTCAACTTTATGAAGTAAAAATAGCACGTTAGAGAGTTTTTTTTGGGGGGGTCTTACTGCGTCAGCTTCATTCAGTGATTGATCCATAATGAAATATGAAAAACATAAATATAAAAAGAAGAGTAAGGAAGAGGAAATCTCTTGGTGGTGCAATTAACAGTTCACCTTAATGGCGAAAATTGGCTAATAACACTAAACTATTCCCTGAGGGAACGGCTTAGTAGTGTCAGGGGAGAGAGTTGTCGGTCCTGGTCGTAATTAGCGGGGTGGGGAGTGAGGAGCGGGGAGGGATGGCGGTGCAGCTCCTCGTGGTTGTAATCGATGCCAGCGCAGCGGTGGCAGTTATGAGTGGCGCCCTCACGCCACTCCCGCTTCGATACTGCCGCGGCTTGGGGGCTCAGCTGTGTCGGTTCAGGGACTTGCTTTCCCCTTTGCCGGATAGGGCCTGTGGACGGCACTTGTCTCTTCAATTAGCTTGAAAATGCTTGCTCTTCCTGCATTGGACACCACGGCCTCCACCACCACCACCACCACGACTTTATCGCGGAAAACTAAAGGCTGTTGATCGACGCCTCATGAATAGTCTCCATTAATAATGAGTCATGTATTTACGACCGGTTAAATTTATACTGATTAGCTGTTATAAGAAACGCAATATATTAAAAGGGCATGCATACAAAATTACATCTATAGTCTATTCGGAGCATGAAGGCGGTTCAAGGCGTGGCAGATTCCAGAATTCCCATGAGTGCAGCGTTGCCAGTTCGACCGCCAATTATCAGCTTAGCACTCTCTCCCGGCCTATCCACCCACAACCCACCTGTTTATCTCTCTCTCTCTCTCTCTCCCTCTCTACCCGGGGGAGGGACCTAGGGGGACACACCGACCACCACCACCACCACCACTGCCAACACCACAACGTGGCAACATGGGAAAAAATCGCTGCCACATGTCATAGAATTTATACAAATCCTTGTTATAATCCTAAACATCGACACTCATTGTACTATGTACCTTCCTTTACTATATACAGAATATATAAAATATCGCTTTCAAATAGCACATGGATGGGAAATAAGAGAGAGACGCATGTACGAAAGCTGATTTGGCAGCATGGGTAGAGGTAAACGACGATACCAGCTCCACCCTGAACCGCCTTCTTGCTCTGAACAGACTATAGTCTCGTGATAAAAAAAATAAAAAAAATGAGCAGGGTAATGCCCATCCTCTTTAAGCTGCATGCGACACAGCACCTCTAATAACTCCCCTCGAACCTTTCATGCACACCTTCGAGGAGATGCAACCATTTAAATAACTCCTCCTCCTCCTTCTGCCGCTGCTGCTCCACGGACGCGCGACAACCCAATCCCCTCCTCACCATTACTCTCCGCAATTTTTCCGTCGCCGATATATCTCTTCACTTCCTTGTCTACCTTCATTTCCTCCTTGCAGATTCAGCAAGGTATGGGAAACTTTAACACACACACACACACACACACACACACACACACACACACACACACACACACACACACACACACACTGATTAAACTAATTATAGTGTGTATTTTAAATGTGTAGTCTATTGTTTTCAAGTTTTTGCGTGAATATGAAGGTGTTGATGTTTTGATGTTTTTTTGCACGTACTACTTCAGGCGGGCATTGTTCCAGTGCCGTTTGACTCGGGTGGAGAAGAAACTCCTACCGATGTCTGTACTGCATAGCTTCGCTTGAATGGGTAGACTGCTCTTTCTAGTTCTCGAGTTGGTGTGTAGCTCAAAAAACTTGGAGTGTTCTACGTTACTGAAGTATTTTTAGGTATTTGAAGACTTGAATCACATCCCCTCCTAAGCGTCTCTTTTTTTTCAGCGGAGAGAGGTTGTCGCCTGAGTCGTTCTTCATACGGCAAGGCCCTCAAGGGTGGAATCATCTTCGTAGCGCCTCGGTGATTTTTCTCCAACAATTCAATGTCTTTTCTGTAATTAGGGGACTAGAATTGCACTGCATACTCGAGCTGAGGTCTTACTATAAGGATAACATTACATCCAGCATAACACGTGGAAAGGACTAGCTATACTATGAGTCCACCTGCTATTTGTACCATCACTATTTATTATTATTATTATGATAAGCTACCAAGGCCTCCTTTCAGGGTACAGATATAACAAGTTGAACCACACAAAATACCAAGAGGTACTGGAGAGAAGCAAAGGCAACGAATTGTTAAGAAACTGGCCAGTCAAAGCCGAAAGGAGGAAAAATAAAATTACTGTTTCAAAAAGACATTCACACGAGCCTTAAATGTAGAAATGTCTGCAGAAAGGACAATCTCATTGGGTAACTGATTCCATAAATTTGTCAACGACGGAAGAAAACATCGTGAGAACTGTGTCGTACAAAAATTCGTAGGATTAAAAGCAAGATCATTTTGACTAAGAGCAAACCTCGTGACCCGGGCAGGAGTAAAAGGATCAGGCAAAGCATTGTGTAAGGGATGCCGATTATTCCTAAAACTTTAAATAAAATACTAAGAGCACCAACTTGACGCCGATGATCAAGTTCAAGAACAAGTGCCGGAGAAAAATTGAATTGAATTGATAGCTCTGTCATGTAACTTTAAATGGCAATTGGCAGCAGACATCCAAACAGGAGCACAATACTCAAAGTTGGGCAAAATGAATGCATAAAAAGATTTGATTACAGTTGAGTCACAAGCAAATGTTTTGAAGCACTTATGAAGCAAGCCTGTCTTCTGTGCAATAGTGGAAGACATGGAACGGATGTGCTTCTCAAATGTCAGTTTAGAATCAAGAGTGACTCCCAACAAACGGATACTAGAAACATCCTTAATCTGTTCACCAAAAATATGCAAACAAGGATGAGGTGGATTCAAGGTACGGGATCTACTGATGGTAATGGAATGCGTTTTATTAGCATTAAGCTTCATGCCACAAAGTTGACACCAAGCGGTGATCATTGCCAAGTCCCTATTCAGAGATGCAGCAACTTCACCCATGTTGTTAGGAGAGTGAACAGAGGAGTATAGAGTTGTATCATCAGCATATGAAATAGGCTTATTTTCAAGGTCAATGCCCAAGTCAGAAATAAAAATATTAAAAAATAAAGGTCTAAGGACACTGCCCTGAGGAACACAAAAACAAAAGGCAGAGAAGCAGAGCAGCACCATCAACAACCACACACTGTGATCGATTAGTTAAAAAAAAAAAATACTAAGAAAACTTCCAACAATACCAAGGAGTTGAAGTTCATACATTAGAGACCTATGATTTACAACATCAAAAGTAGAACTAAAATCAATACTACTGCCAGTAATTCTGCTACTATTTCTACTACTACAGTTACCATTATTATTATTATTATTACTATTACTACCACTACTACTACTACTACTACTACTACTACTACGACAACTGGTACTGCTGCTGCTGCTGTTTCTACCACTGCTGGTATGTTAACTGAATATGTGCATGTACAAGGAGAACAGGAAGGAAAAAAGTTGGTGATGGATGGAGAGAAAGGGAGGGGAAGGTGTTGATTGCGAGGAAGAATGAAATAGGGGGAGAAATATATGGTCAGGGGAAAACTCTCGTCATTCCCTGCACCCAGAGCAAGACCATATTTTTTCTTCCTTTCGTGCTTGAAAACTATATATGTTTTGGATCCACAACAACGGAACACACCACCATAGGTTAGATTTTTTTTATGTTTATGGAGGTAGGGGGGCAGGATGAATCGAGATGCACGTTTCAGATCTTTTTAAACATTCATCGCTGTTGAAAGTCACTCGATTTGCATTCGTCAGAAAGGTGTGGGGAGAACTATGACGTTATTCCGATCTTTGAATCTATACAAGGGATAAACAAAGATGACATTTATGAAAATTTACAGGATCGATCAACTTAAACAGCCATAAGTTACGTGGGCATCCCCTTGGCCTCCTCCACTCACGGTTGTCCCGTTCGTAAACAAACCTATAAGCAGAACTGATATCCAGGAAGCGTGCCAAGTGCCCATATAGTCGGAATTGGTGTTCACGGACTAAGCTAGTAGCAGACCTCGATTCAGTTTCATGGAGTAATCCCTGATTCGGCACGAAGTCCTTCCAGTGATACACCATGATACTGCGAAGACGCCTGGTACAAAGAACATCTAAACGTCTCTACAAGTCCATGTCTCACAGCTATGCATTACGAAAGGAACCACAGGTGACAAAGACCTGGATCTTTCTTTGCCTGCATAGATATTAACACCGCCATTGAGTATAGTCGTGCTGAGCGAGTCCATAACGCTGTGGGCCAGACGAATGAGCAAAGGCACACTTGCTATGCACTATGCGCTACCAAGGTATGTGAAACTTTAGTGACTTCGATGTCCTCAGTCCTCACCACCTGGAGGGACAGACTGAACTGTGTCATTCAGCAAGCCTCCAGTCAACTGGACCTTGGTTTTAGTCCAAGAGACCTTCAATCCCACTGGATTCACCTTCTCATGCATCACTTGTGAGCCATCACTAGGAACTCCAGAGATTCCGCGAGCAGCATAGCGCCATCAGCAAAAATAATATCAGTGATCTTGATGCAGCCAACAATTACTTCGCAACGACTTTGATCAGCAACTTTGCCCAGTACCCAGTCCATGCAAGTGTTGAAAATTGATGGAGCAAGGACGCACCTCTTCGTCACCCCTGAATTAACTGGAAGAAGCCGGAAACGCCTCTCCACACTCCACAGGACTCTCAGCCCCAGAGTAAAGGCCAGTCATCAGGTCAATAATCCTTGCAGGAGTCCCACGGATCCGTATAATGTCCGACAGTGCCTCACGATACACGGAATCAAATGCCTTTTGAGATCGACATAGGATGCGAGTGTCCGCTGTCGAAACTCAAGTCGGCGTTCCACAAGGACGCGAAGTGTTAAGATCCGGTTTATTGATGATTTCACGTGCTTGAACACAGATTGTTCAGGTCTCTGAAGCTTTAGTAGATGAAATCAAATTCGCATCAACAGTAGATAAAGGATCACTTTGCCCGGAACATTAAGCAGTGTAATATCACTAACTATTGCAGTGTTGTCGGTCCCATTTTTCATTCTAGATATAGGCAACCAATCCCTTTTTCTGGTCAGGTCGAATCGTATCGGTCTGTCACACGGCAAAGAGCACCGCATGCAACCCCATGGACCATGGCTTCATTCTCGGCTTTCAGCAACTCCGCGCTGGTATAATCAAGGTGCGTAGAATAAAGGTCTACTCATTTGGGTGCGGCGGGTTGAGCTGTGGCGTCACACATCCCTAACCGACTCAAGTCCTCTTTTACATATCGTGTATAATGTCCAATGTAATGAAATAACAACACAATACTAAAAAAAATACTCATTCGTAATCTTCATGACGTATTTTTACTTGTAATAAGAAAAAAAGAAAATTGTTTACGTGAATATAAATATAAAAAGAAAGTGCAGAACATTTTTTTCAAACTCGCTGCGATTCCTCGAGGTGAATCTTTGATGACAGATTCGACTTCAGCAAACTTTCTTGTTTGAGATGTTATAAGACAGCAATACAAAATGATCTTGATGGTGAAAATTGCCGATAACATGACACCTTTAGTGACTGCAGCTGGTGTTGAACACAGAGGGCCTTTCTGAGGGCCGGCCTGCTAACAGCCCAACACTCTCTGAATGCCATCAGGCCGCCTTGATAAAGGTTTCAAGTTCTCGGCAATATTTTACCATGGAAGTATTTGTTTTATTGCTAAGTGTATTATACCATCAGAACCAAGAAAGTTTCCTGATTTTGAATAAGTGACAAAAATTCAATGGTAGCAATTTTCGAGGAATCGCAACGAGTTTAAGAGAATTGAGGAAAATGTTTATACATTATTTCATTTGCTATCTTTTTTTTCAATATAACAAACAGTTTTTCTTTTTTTTATGACTAGCGAAAATGTGTCATGAAGATTGTGGTTGTTGCCTTACAAGCTCGCTTTGTTTGGCGAGCTTCACTGGTCCCCAGGGAAAGGGTGTGAGTGTGTTTGGTGGGTCTCTCCTGCCTCGACCAGACCTGTCAAAAGTACTGGATGCCATATATATATACAATTTGAAATTTACTCTTCCACGTCCCCATCTACCATGGAGCCCTACAAGGGGAAACTGATAGATGACCTTACAAGCCCAACAGCCCCGCTGGTGGCAGGAGAGTATATGCAGCCACCACCTGCGTGGCAGCTGCTTCGCTCTGGGCCACGCAGATTATTTGATTGACCTCTCCGAGCCTGGAGAACCGCCCGTCTTGGACCGGAATAATGTACACAGGAGGTGTGTTGCTAGCCACAGTACACGACTACGGCATCGCTCCTCCTCTAGGACTCCCGCCTCTCAGTCTTACAGGGACGCCACACGCTGCAAACATGTGCGTTACTCATTCAGGTAGGCATGCCCCTATCACAACTCGTTCAGATAGGTCTGCCACTACCACTTATGCTATTAGCGTAAGATTCTGTTTACAAAGGTGGCGGACAGGTACATATCCATAAGTGAATTAATGGCTGAGGAAAATAGACTTAATAGCCATTCGAACATTGCAAATCTAATTATAAACCTCAAGAATATGTAGAACATGATAGTGAAGTTTGACAAGTGGTTAGTTGTATATAAAAGCTGTCTGTCCGTCTGTCTGTCTGTCTGTCGGTCGGTCAGTCGGTCGGTCGGTCTCTCTCTCTCTCTCTCTTTATTCAAGCAAATTTCATTGCTGACTTGAAGAATACTAAGTAAATAAAGTCTACAACAAAACTCGCAGCGAATATACTTTTCCTCTCAGGTATTCACAGCTTTTAGAGTCTCAAGCAACTGGGTGTATATAATAAACCTCGCATGCAATAAGCTCAACCTTACGATACCATTGTCGGCTCTACATTATTTAGCTTGATATATTACTGCCTCAACTCTGCTTGTAAGGATAAATTGGCCGACACAAAAATCGACGAGAAAACTGGAGGAATGTAGTGACTGAAGTTACACAAAATTACAACTGCACACGAATGTTTGGGATTATAGCTTAATGTTTATCATTTAAAAAAAAAAGCCTTAATGAAAGGTTTTGAAACTAGGCAATGCCGAGCCTTGAAGCTGTTATCAAAGAGAGTAAATGATAAAGTTGCCGATATCTAGACAGAAACCACGGGTCATATATCTTAGATATTGGACTCGCAGCAACCTCCATAAGGCCTAACAAAACATAGATGAAATTATGTTAGTGTTAACTGGGATATTGGTTGACCAGCGCAGCTTCCAGCCTCGCTTGTTTGTTCGCCTCAATTGGCTTTTCCACGTCACGCAGAGGAGCAGCACAGCATCGAAACATACAATTATGGTCTTTTGAAGCTGTGCTTCGGATTACACGTTTATTGAACGAGTTGTAATAGTGCATGCCTGAGAGCGTACATCAGCGAGGTGTGTGTGTGTGTGTGTGTGTATATATATATATATATATATATATATATATAGAGAGAGAGAGAGAGAGAGAGAGAGAGAGAGAGAGAGAGAGAGAGAGAGAGAGAGAGAGAGAGAGAGAGAGAGAGAGAGAGAGAGAGAGAGAGAGAGAGAGAGAGAGAGAGAGAGAGAGAGAGAAATTCATTGCTAATTTCTCCTTTACACTCCATACAAACTTGTCGTGAGCGATGAGCGGTTTCCGAATAGGCGGCAGGCAGCACCAATCCAGCCACAACACCAAGTTATCCCGCTCCCGGGGTTTTACGCCCACCCTTTCCCATAGCCAAAGGGAACAAACTTCTCGCTGATGACCACGCCTCATCGTTACATTGATGCCTTCCAGCAGCAGCAGGGGGTGACGAGGCTGCTCTTTGAAGGAACTCTGTATTGTTACGGCCATTCTGTGGGGATTTTAGATGACTGTGATTGATCTCGCTAAAAGGTTCTCCTGTATGTAAAACGCCTTCGTTAATGTGTGTTCCTTCTGTTACAAAAGCACCTTTCTTTACGTTCGGCCTATCACCGGCAGCCTTTTATGATTGGGATTGTTGGTTGGCCCCAGCCCGTAATGGGGCAAGCAAAAGTGGTGTCCTTGCTTAGTTCATGCCGTCCCCCGGAGCTCCACTTGATCCTCTTGAGAGAGTTTCGACAGTCCTGCTTGCTAGTGGTCATCAGGACAATATGTGGGAAGTCTGAGGCCACTCGGCGATAACTAAAAATGGTCAGTTTGTAGCTGGGGGAGGATTGCCAATGAGCGACGAGCTAGAGCCTATCAGCAATCGGATCCATTAATATGGACTAAGGTATATAATAGGCGAGCATAATATTGTCAGCTGTTAGTGAAATATAGATCGTTGTTAAAGGTGTTGACATTGTTGCAAAGTAATCATCCAACTTTAAATATCACGGCGTTCGAGAAATACATGCAGTTCACTGAAGCGTCAGCGTTCAAGATGATGTCCAGCGAACGCTTAAACCAGGCCACAAGTTCCTAGAAGATTGAGTATATGCGGAAACAGTTGAACTTAGCGCCATCAGCTTTCAAGTCTTCAAATAGGAAATGAAATGAGTGTTGAAATGGACTGCAGTTAAGAGAATGAATCCGCTACGTTTTTTTCCTCATTACTTCAGTCATTAGAAAGAGAAACAGAGCTTTTTTCCGTTCGACTTCCTTTTGGAGAGATGGTGCCACACTGAAAGGAGCATTGGCAGACGCTCCTTTGAAAAGGGGGACCAAAAATTGGAACACCCAAAGGAGCAACACCGAACAGGCACGAAAACGCTCGTGGTAAAGGTGCCTCAAACCTCGGGAAGATATGGCTGTTGTTGGCCCTTAACTATTTGAATAAACACTTGCTCCTTTTATAGAAGAAGAAGAAGAAGAAGAAGAAGAAGAAGAAGAAGAAGAAGAAAAAGAAGAAGAAGAAGAAGAAGAAAAAGAAGAAGAAGAAGAAGAGGAATAATAATAATAATAATAATAATAATAATAATAATAATAATAATAATAATAATAATAATAATAATAATAATAATAATAATAAGAAGAAGAAGAAGAAGAAGAAGAAGAAGAAGAAGAAGAAGAAGAAAAAGAAGAAGAAGGAAAAAATAAGAAAATTAAGAAAAAGAAAAGAAAGAAAAAAGAAGAAAAAAAAAGAAAAAGAAAAAGAAGAAAAAGGAGAAGAAAAAAAAAACAGAAAGAAGAAGAAAAAGCACAAAAAACAAACGAAGATAACTGGAAACACTCGCAAAACAGAACACTGAAGAGACCATCACACAAGTGTAATGGATGAATATCGGCCTAACAGACACAAACACGAAAATGGGAGAGGAGGGAAGAGGGAGGAAAGAGGGAGGCCTGGTGACGAGGACGAGAAATGTGCAGCGGAGCGGGACAAGAGGAACACAACCCGGGGCAAACTGGGACTCAAGTGTAAGAACTATGTGGGAGCATCGTCCGTAAATCCATGTGAGCTTACTGTGATGACTCCTCTTCCTGCTCACCGCTTGTACCGTGAGATCCTCAAAGCTCTGGATGTTAACAATTCTCTCCTTTTCTGAGCAGAGAAGCAAAGCGTGTCTTGAAAGGAGTTACTGAAACGGAAGGGTGACGAACTGAAACTGTGCAAAAGGGCTAGAATGGAAACACTAAAGATTTTGACATTTCTGTAGAAACATAAGTCCTCAAATAACCTAATACTGATGAGATGCCACTGAAGAGAATGAAATGTTACTTATCGAGTATGTCTGTAGCGTTCTTATATATTCACATTCGACTTATTTGAATTTATAACGAATATCAATGAACAGCAATGGCATAAAACTACTGTACATAAGCTATAAAAATAATTTGCTATAGTATCACATAATTTTAAGTGTTTAGAAAATAGAGATCTTTTAATTGGTCTCATAAGGTAACTATATTTACCATCCTTCATGAAGTGCGTAACTAAAATCATTTGGCGACATCCCTGTCACGAGAAAATGGATGGAAGGTTTGAGGCAGCAGCACGCGCGCTACACATCATTCAAACTCTGAGTCACTCGTTTCAAGCAGTTACACACGCCTGGCCTCGGTTTCTGGTCCTCCAAAAGCCGGGAGGCACAGTTTTAGGGCTCGTGGACTTTGTGTGAAGACCTAATTGAGCTGAAGGAATTTCTAGGCGCAGCAAGGAACCTTCCTCTTATTTAGTTTACGAAGGTGCCACACCACAAAAAACATGAGTGTGCGTCACTCTACATTAGGCAGATTTCATTAACGTAGATGTCAATTACTAGTGTAGGAGTTTGTACACGCTCGGAAAAACTCGAGGAAACATATAATTTAAAGGTGTACCTTGTGACCCCCCCCCCACACCCACCCACCCAGACACACCTTCCCACGCCACTCTCTTCTCTCTCTCCTCCCGCCATACACACACCGCTATATCAATAGTTTGCATATAAATCAAAGTCATAAAAAGGAACCATGTGCCAGTAATAAAAACTTACTTACCAGACTCAGCTACCTACACTTTCCATTCTAACTTATCATTTACATCACTGAATCTTTTGTATCCATCCCTTCAGAAGAGAATTCTGTCTCAAACACAGCCATTCCATCCATTCCCCTAAACCAACTCAGCATTCTCTCCGTGTACACGAAACAGTCCTGTGGGACTTCTTCTGCTGTTGAGGCCGAGGAGAGCCGCTGAGCCTCCGGGAGCCAGTAAAGTGTGGCAGAATGTTAAATTCATGAGAGGGCTTGGCAAGGGATTTACGTTGTTGTGCCTTCATCTTTGTATGGCCTTGTGTTCAATGCAGCACCTGCCTCGTGAAGAGTGAACATAAGATTCTCCACTTATGAGAGGCGATGGTGTTAGTGTCATATATATATATATATATATATATATATATATATATATATATATATATATATATATATATATATATATATATATATATATATATATATATATATATATATATATATATATATATATATATATATATATATATATATATATATATATATATATATATATATATATATATATATATATATATATATATATATATATATATATATATATATATATATATATATATATATATATATATATATATGTGTGTGTGTGTGTGTGTGTGTGTGTGTGTGTGTGTGTGTGTGTGTGTGTGTGTGTGTGTGTGTGTGAGAGAGAGAGAGAGAGAGAGAGAGAGAGAGAGAGAGAGAGAGAGAGAGAGAGAGAGAGAGAGAGAGAGAGAGAGAGAGAGAGAGAGAGAGAGAGAGAGAGAGAGAGAGAGAGAGAGAGAGAGAGAGAGAGAGAGAGAGAGAGAGAGAGAGAGAGTATTTAGGTAAATAAAATTTTGTTCATATTCCCACAAATTTTAAATCTTCAAACATATTTCAAAGAATTGATCATAAACCAAACTTTAACGGATTGTTGGCAATGTTTTTCTTTTTACAAACGAAGAACATCACCACTACGACCAATAATCTTGAGCCGCGTCAGTCTTTCCCTGGTGGACCTCCCGCTTACCTTGGTCTTTCTTGTTTTCTCCCTTGAAATTTACTTTTTCCTTTTTTTTCCTTGAAAATGACTCATGCTGCCCTTCGAGCTGCATCATGAAGTCACATTTTCTGCTTCATGAGGCAGTTCCGGAGTTCCCATCCCAGACCACTCTTCCCCACCCCATCGTTTTATTAGCTCACGCTCAACTTCCCCAATCGTGTACCTGATTCCATTGACGATAATTTCTTTGCGGTGACTTGCCACAGGATTGAATTCATATTTTAGTAGTTTTTTTTAAGAAATTAATTTAGGGTAATCACTAACTTTACTTCTAACGTAGCGGTACTAATTGTTCAATTTAGTTGATATTTATTCTAAACGTAGGTATTATGTATATTTTATAATTTTGGGCTCTGTCAGTTTCTATGTATCTAAGTATCTATGTATTTATCTTAGTGTAGCCAGGGAGTTAATTATCTTTTGATGGCGTCAAAAGCCCCGAGATATCCGCAAAATTGTGCACAGAAGATTGTTAACGAACAAACAAACAAACAAACAAACAAATAAACATACTAACCGGACCGAAAATAATAATAATAATAATAATAATAATAATAATAATAATAATAATAATAATAATAATAATAATAATAATAATAATAATAATAATAATAATAATAATAATAATAATAATAATAATAATAATAATAATAATAATAATAATAATAATAATAATAATAATAATAATAATGATAATGATAATATTAATAATAATAATAATAATAATAATAATAATAATAATAATAATAATAATAATAATAATAATAATAATAATAATAATAATAATAATAATAATAATAATAATAATAATAATAATAATAAATAATAATAATAATAATAATAATAATAATAATAATAATAATAATAATAATAATAATAATAATAATAATAATAATAGTAATAATAATAATAACTACTAAATAACAACAATAACAATAATGGTTGTTAAATGTTTTCATTTAAAATAAATCATGCTACACATCTAATTCAAAATGCGTCGCTACACATCTAATTCAATATTTTGGAGGACTTTTCAAATCGTTTACAAATACAGCAATTTATGAGGTGCAATTATTTTGTGCGCTTTTACTTTTACTTGTACTGCATTTTTCGTGTCGCGCCTGATTGTTACATGCACTTTTAACTCAATATTTCGTTCTGGTTGCGTCCACATCCCTTGCAAACATATTTTTGGAAATTTGTTAGAACTTTTATGTGTTCAGTTGCATAAATTTTTAAGTAGGCTCTATCAATATACTGTGAATTTTTATCATGTCTTTTTAAAGCTTACTAAACTCTTACGTTCTTGCAGAAAACGTTTTACACCACTATAACCTATGAAGGAAATAAGCAATATTTCAAACCATGTCGTGCTTTTTTTTTTTTATAATAGCCATTTGTGTTTATCTGCTTAAGACGAAGCTCTTGATATGCTGTTGTTTCGTCTTTTACTCTTTTACTCACTTCTCTCTTCTGTGTTATCTTTCCTCAGACTTACAGTGAGGAGGCAGCGGCATCACGCCCTTGCTTCAGTGATGAAGTTTCTGCCTCCATCCATCCGCACTGAGTGTTGCGAGATGGACCGCTGCCAAGCCTAGGTCTTTCTTCTTTTCTTTTCTTTTTTTTTTTTTTACATCTCGGCCTGTAGCGCCAGTAGGCTTTCTTCAGGGGCCTGGTGGTCTGCCCAAGCCCGTTATGGCGCAAGCAATTTTTTTTATAGTGTCGCCAGTTATGCTCAACTTGTGTTCAGTGTTGCCACTCAGTTTTAAGAAGTAGTACCAGATTGCATCAGTAAAAAGTAACTAATGAGAACAAAACGTACCAGATTGAGTAATTAACATTATTTACTGGTCAACATACGTACGTTGTACACCCCAAAAGTACCAAATCTGGTACGTTCGTACCAAAAACGGCAACACTGCTTGTTTGTCGAAGGGCCAGACACATAAAGGCGGGATATCTCGCCCCCTCACCAGGCTTACATCTTCTCAGCTGCAAATCTCTTGTGTATTTCATGTATGTCATTTCTTTTCCGTCCGCAACCGAGAAGGGAGATATTTTTTGTTGTTGTTATCAGTCAGCCAGGATCTCTGTCTTTCTGTATGTTTGTCTGTCTGTGTCATTTTGTCTGTGTCTTGCTGTCTGTCTGTCTATCTGTCTGGCTGGCTGTCATCCTGCCTGTGTCTGTCTGTCTACCTGTCTTTCCGTTTGTCTGTCATTCTGTTTGTCTGCCGATCCAAGTATCAATGAAAAGGGGTTTGGCAGATAGTCACTAACATATGGGATCATCCTTAGGTGAATATCTCCGGCTGATTGTCTTTTGGGAAAACTTCCATAAAATCGAAGTGAATTATGGCAAAAGATAAAGATAAAAGATAAAGTTAGGGATACACGCTATATACTAGGGCGTTGCCGCGGTGCTCATCTCCCTCCCATTGGCCCTTGAGCTTGTGGTGGTTATAAACCCCATTACCAAGGGACACAGGGCCAGAGTGACATCTAGATTACCACAGTTTAACATTTCCAGGTTTCCCCAGGCACCCATTTATTGATCAGCCCTAAAGGGAGGATGAACAGCTGTATGAGCTACACACCGACTGCCCAGGCCTGGATAAGAATCGCAACTAGGCACGCTAACAAGTGCATCGAGGAAAAAAATACTAATGGAATAGCTTGGAGCTTATGTATGAACAAAAGACCGGCCTTTGCTTTCAAGACAGACCGTATATGCTTTCAGCGGGTAACGGCGGGCGTGGCTAGCCGGACCCTCACCCTAGTTTCCACACTCACGCGCCAAACCCACACGAGCATATATACGTAATAGCAAGGACCAGCCTCACGGTAGGTGAGGTTTAGCAGTTTTTGAAATAACTATGCACTCACGTTCTTACGAATACTGAGCACTGTACAGGAAATAGATTCTTGTACACATTTTGGTACCTCTCAAGCGTTTCCTCCAGAATGATGCGACCTGTAAAGCTATGAAGGGAAAGGAATGTGATTGTCTTCACCCCATGAGGCCAGAATAGGCGTGTGTGTGTGTGTGTGTGTGTGTGTGTGTGTGTGTGTGTGTGTGTGTGTGTGTGTGTGTGTGTGTGTGTGTGTGTGTGTGTGTGTGTGTGTGTGTGTGTGTGTGTGTGTGTGTGTGTGTGTGTGTGTGTGTGTGTGTGTGTGTGTGTGTGTGTGTGTGTGTGTGTGTGTGTGTGTGTGTGTGTGTGTGTGTGTGTGTGTTGCTTTATATATTTTTTTTATTTAATCGGGCTTGGGATATCAACCTAGAGACCACGGATAGCCGCAAAAACATATCCCTTCTTCCTACCTGTCCCCATTCCTCCTCCCCCCTCTCAGTGTGCACGCCCCCTTTGTTGATCTCAATCAGTCTGGCCTAATTTTTCATGAAGTCACGTCTTTTGAAGATGATGCGATGCTCAAGTTTACTAACTACGAAACACACGAACACAAACTTTTGAGGATGTTCGGATTTACTAATTGAATGTCTGACGTTCCATGTTGCTGCTCGGAGTCGTCAAAGTGCTGGGGCGTTTGATTTGCATGCAGCACATATACGCCTTGAATAAGGTTACCAATATGTCTTTTATAATCACTTTTTTCCTTCCATTCAAATATATTTATGATGAAGGAATTTTAAATGTCTCTTAAAACACAGAGGAAAAAAAAAAATCTCTGAAAGGGTAAACTCGAAGGATTATCTTTGTAACAGAATATCCCTGTGAAGCTCCCGCACGTGATATAAGAATAAGGAATGTGAGCTTGGTGGGAAAATGTTTGTTGAAGACCGCTCGCCTCTGCATGACCTTGCCAAACTCACTGCCGGCCGCTGCCTTCCTCATGATCTGCCTGACTCCCTCTTTTCGTGAACCGCTTTACGTTTTGCTATTCATAGGTACCCAATATAATAAATAAGCTGTCTGAATTCAGATTAGGATCAATAAGTAATGCAGACCATGATGGATATATTAAAGTAAACATGAAAAATATATTCTGGCCCTGTCAATTGTTTTCTATTATGACAGAAAAAAAGCCCGGAAATTGTACAACCAAAACCAAATAACCATCCCCCATCCCCCGTGCTCTAGGTCTAAAGGGTCAATAAAACGCTCCTTGTCGCCATAAAAATCTTTCGGCCTAAGCGGGGCTCAAAACCTCAGCCGCCCAGACGTCAGCCTGTCAGGACAAAGCCTTACCTCACTGCACAACGGGAATACTGTGTGTGTGTGTGTGTGTGTGTGTGTGTGTGTGTGTGTGTGTGTGTGTGTGTGTGTGTGTGTCAGACAGTCAGCCAGCCAGTCGCCCAACCAGTCATCCAGCCACACAGCCACCCAGCCAGTCAGCCATCCATCTATCCAAGCTGCCAGGCACTTTTTCCTCCCTTCAACCTCCATCCACTCAAGCAGCATCGTTGTGCAGTTTCTACATCGTATTTACGGGTATTATACAGTTCACTCAAGTAGTGACACTCTACTTGCGCTCATCTCGATCTTAAAGGCGGTAGCTGAAGAGACTCAGGAATTAAATGCGGGGCACAGCCTGTCCCTGCAGATGAATTTAGTCTGAAATTAAGGGCGGCTCAGTCTTGTCATGCTGAGGTACGGCTGACGATTTTGATCTTTGTTAGATGACTGAGAAAACGAACGGAAACATGACCTATTTCTGATGTTACTTTTTTGTAATATCTTTCAGTTTGTACATCAGTGTGGTTTATTCGGCTTACAGCGTGTCCTTAAAGAAATACAATGAAAATAAATGGCGGAGATCTCATTTAAGTTTTCTGCCTGGCTGATTTGTTTATATTGTTCTTAAGTTGAACGTATTTTGTTTATGACGAATGTTTGCTAGAAGCAACAATGATATTACAAACTTGAGTGTTAAATCGTCAGGAAACACATGGAAAACAAAAAATGATAATCTCTGAAACTGATTTCTGAAACTACGCAGTGAGCTTGTAAAACTATTCGTTTATTATATTCCAATTGATTTTGTGGCCTCTAAAAGTGTGCAGACAATATAGAATAAGGATTCCTATGTGACATTCTCTTCACCTAACTTGGGACATCAAAACCCAACGTATCGCTACACGTTCGACGAGACACTGATTCACTCGCTCCCTCCGGCTCTCAGAGCGTGAAATAACGAAGTGTGTAGATCGGTGGGGGATCTGAATTCAATAACCACTATGTAGTTTTCGGAATAACTGCATAACCCGCCGCAGCGATTACTATGCACATCACTAAATGGCTGGACAGACAGGTTCTCTTCCAACGCCATGCCATCGCCACGCCTGCCCCACAAATGTCAGTCAGCCAGTTAGCCAATCACTCCAACACTCGGTCAGTCCGCCAGTCATTCAATCAGTCAGCCAGTTTATCTGTCTGTTTCCAGCAATATGGTGGTGGTGGCTGACAGTTTTTTTTCTAGGAGCCTATTGATGGCACCTATTGCAATACATAGAGGAGAATCTTGAGCTTTCATTGCACAGTGTGTGTGTGTGCGTGTGTGTGCGTGTGTGTGTGTGCTGATGCTTCAGTTGCTACAGGTTGAATTACATTATATATGGAGCCTTTCAATGTACATCTGTAATTTGTGCTACTGTGTTACGTTAGCGTTACTATAAATGTGACCTTTATTTGCAACACCACATTTATTTTTACTCGATGCGTTCCGGCACTCCAATTTTCATCATCTCTGAATAGGAACTGAGGTGTATATATATATATATATATATATATATATATATATATATATATATATATATATATATATATATATATATATATATATATATATATATATAAAACTGGAGGTTGAATGACACTATTGATAATTTTTACTTGATAACTGTATGCTGAGAATATTTATATATATATATATATATATATATATATATATATATATATATATATATATATATATATATATATATATATATATATATATATATATATATATATATATTTATTTATAGATATGTATACACAATTATTTTACACTGTTTCCATTAATTCAGCTCGAGAAAAAACGTAATTTGAAATACCTAGTTCATATAAAGTGTATCCCATGCAAAACAAACTTGGTTAAAATATTCAAACTTGAACATAAGGTCTCTCTCTCTCTCTCTCTCGTTCGCTTGCTTCCTCTCAATCCTTTTATCCCGGCCCTGTTGTTTAACCAATAATCTTCAAATCTTTGTCTTCCCAGTGACTTGGTGTTTCATGATCTGAGAATCACTTTGTTCCTTTGCAGCGGGTCTTCAATCGCGCGTCAAACCACACACTCCCTCTCTTACGCCGAGGGTTCCCCTCTCCACCAAGATCTCATTACCGGCGTGTTTTCTTCGCCCCAAAGGCTTGTCTCATCCCCTCCTTCCCTGTAACTCTATTTGAGAGCTACGTGTTGGTGATAACTCCCCGTCCTGACACTCTCGAAAGTGCTTGCTAACTCAGGGTGAAGCGAAATGGATGAAGTTAATTAATCTGTGCGATGCCTTGGCAGATGAAAAAAATGCCCTAATTCTCTTTGCACATTGTTAAGATACTCCGTTGTTCGTATGTGAAGAAATCAAACTAAGAATAAAAACTTATTTTCTCATTTTTTTTTATAATTTTCTAGCTCGGTATTTTGAGGTTATTATTATACTACATACAGTATCGTCTTGAGTATATGTGTACGTATATAGATAAAAAGATAGACAAGTAGATATTATTTCTGTAACATTTATATTAATTTTTCAAGTATAGTTAATCATGTAAGTGTTCTTTATCGCACAGAACGCCTTGCAACACAAACCCTTGAGGTCGCTCTTAAATTTAGCAGTCACCTCATCTTATTTCCGGCGGCACGGCAATAAACAGGCCGTTCACCCACTCAAGGGTTGGCCTCCGAACTGGCAATGAGCGTCAGCGCGTGAGCCACCTCCCTGAGCAGCGCTAGACACTTATTGGACGCGTCACAAGTTCACGAGGAAAAATACTGCTGACGTGACACGCATGGTTAGGGCGGTATTTTAGGGTAACAACTATGATGCATGATACTGAACTTATCCAATAACCTTAGGAGTTAATGTTTTGCCTTTCCTATCATTTTGCTCAGAAGTACGGTACCAAATACATATTCCTGTTGTATTGGTAATCGTTTAGCATTTATTGTCGGCAATCTGCACATTTATTTTGCTTTTTAAAGAAAATATACATCATTTCAACGACACGGCATTTACTTTGTCTGTGTGGAAAACTGATAAGCTGACTCATTTTCTATATTCATTAAGAAAGAAATAACACATTTTTCATATTTAGAAACAAAATGTTTTACGAATAATCAAACACCGTCAAGGAACCTTTCTATTCTGTGCCATCATATTTCATTCACGAGTGAAGCTTTCGCATCCCATGCTGTTTATTTAGACCATCTTTAGACAGGCCGAGAAGCTGAAGATTCTGGACCATCACTGATTTCTTTGATAACCGACCGAGTCTAAACCGAGTTATGGAGCCGTTTGGAAGTGGCAGGAGGATGGGACTGCTACTCAGGGTTCCCGTTAGATGGTGTGGTCTTCTTTGATTGGGTTTAGAGACGCCTACGGAAATTATCGTTTACACCAACAGTGATGATCCATGCGCCTCTGCATTACTCGTCAGATGAGCCTTGGTATCATTAGATGTATTGACGGGTGGAACAATATGTGCGCTCAGTGACCTACTTATCGAAACATTTCCACATTTAAGGGACAACAATCCTTGGCACTTTCGTCTTGCATTTGGAAATGTGGAGGAATACCTATGGTGCTTTATACGTTTTTTTTTTTGTTTTTTTTTAAATACAGTTATGCTTACAAGACAGGGAACAAAAGAATGACACTCGGGATTTATTAAAGTAACACTTTATATTATTTCATTGCACAGATTGCAAAGCTTGCATTCAAAGTGAGCAACAAAGAAAGTCCTTTTTCATGATACATCCAAATCCACGCACAACATTACTGGAATTCAGTAAAGAGTGTAGAAACCACTGACAAAGGATTACTACATCTTTTCGGGGCGAGGTGAAAAAAAATGCCTTGGGCTCTTTTAACGTGAAATTACTATTCCTTAAATATATAGCGTCTTCATAAGAAAATAGGTTATTCGGAGATTTTTGATGCACCATAATTGCTAGGAAGCGGAACATAACCAAACATGTTCATGAACGCTTCACGAAATAAAGATAACCAAACATGATAAGGAACGGCTCACAAAATTAATAATCTACCGTTACTTCTCCTCCATTTCATATTTGATCAAAAGCAAATTGCAAAAAGACATGAGTATTTGATGTTGAAATGATGAATAAGCCTCGGGTAAAACATGTGGATATGAAATGACATAATACTTAAAAAGTTTTGCAAGCATATAGGTAATATTTTCTCTCTTCCTTTTATATATATATATATATATATTTATATATATATATATATATATATATATATATATATATATATATATATATATATTAGAGAGAGAGAGAGAGAGAGAGAGAGAGAGAGAGAGAGAGAGAGAGAGAGAGAGAGAGAGAGAGAGAGAGAGAGAGAGAGAGAGAGAGAGAGAGAGAGAGAGAGAGAGAGAGAGAGAGAGAGAGAGAGAGAGAGAGAGAGAGAGAGAGAGAGAGAGAGAGAGAGAGAGAGAGAGAGAGAGAGAGAGAGAGAGAGAGAGAGAGAGAGAGAGAGAGAGAGTGTGTGTGTGTGTGTGTGTGTGTGTGTGTGTGTGTGTGTGTTAGGAGGAGGGTGTATGCGTATATGAGTAAGTTTGTGTCTCTGTGTGTGGGGGGGGGGGGGGGTGACGGGGCAGGATGAAGTACAATACAATAAGATATAAGGAAGTGGTGAGCGTTAGAAAAAGCTTTTGAACTTCAACGGACTGAAAAGTTACGTCTGAATAGGACTCTTGTTTGTCTTGACGGACTCAATAGTACGTTCGTATGAAGCTGCTGCTATCATAGAAATAAGAATAGGAACACAGAGTAAGATGCGTTTATAATAACAATATCAACATTATTGTTATCATAAATATTGTTCTATAATGAATGCTATAATTATCATTTAAATTACTAAAATCATCATTACTACTATTTTCACTCGTAAATTATTACTTCACACACAATCATCATTAAATGGCTTCGTCGCCTAATTATTTTTCTTACTTCCATCGTTATTTCCACCTGTGCCCAAAGAACCGCTCTCCTCTCAAGCTGTGGTCACGTGATTTCCATGAGACGGTCTCTTGTGCCAAGGGTCTTGTGGTGTGATTTCTAGTTGAAATTCTTCCAAATGGACCTCATACGTCTCTTGACACGGAGCGTAAAAGTAATTTTCTTTCTGGAAAGTCGCAATTTATACTTATCGTGTGGGAGGAAGCGACGGTTCGTAGAATCTCGCGCCTCGGTGGACGGCAAGGAAATAGTTTAAGCTTCATCTCAGGCGAAGAGACGGGTCTGTGGCCCTCCGCAATGATGAGTTACTATAACCTCGACCTGACCTGTGGCGGTGAGGCAAGGTAGCGCAAACAGAGAGAGAGAGAGAGAGAGAGAGAGAGAGAGAGAGAGAGAGAGAGAGAGAGAGAGAGAGAGAGAGAGAGAGAGAGAGAGAGAGAGAGAGAGAGAGAGAGAGAGAGAGAGAGAGAGAGAGAGAGAGAGAGAGAGAGAGAGAGAGAGAGAGAGAGAGAGAGAGAGAGAGAGAGAGAGTGAGAGAGAGAGAGAGAGAGAGAGAGAGAGAGAGAGAGAGAGAGAGAGAGAGAGAGAGAGAGAGAGAGAGAGAGAGAGAGAGAGAGAGAGAGAGAGAGTTAAATAGATAGAAATCCATGTTGTGATAAACGGGGTCACTTAAGATAAAAAGAATGCATGCAGGCAGGTATAAGAGTGTTTTAGTTGTCATCCAAAGTGATAAAAAAAAAGCAGTAAAGGGGTATTTGGTAAATATTATAAAGTATGGCAAACTGCTTGAAGTCGGAGATATTATATGTTATCAAGGGACTCTGGCGGGCCGTAGCATATATCAGGCCGCAAATATTTGGTAAGAGTGTCATTACGTGCAGTGGGAGAACATTTGGCCCTTATCAGGCACCTCAGGCGGGGAGGAGTCGTGCCGTCCCTCAGTCCCCACTCTCACTCACCGCGGCAGAGCATTCAGTCGGCCGCGGTTCATTTATCACCGCAGCGCCTCGGCCACCATGAGGCCAGCTTGCGCAGCCCCCAACCCCACACACACACAATAATACCTAGGCCAACGTGAGGTGGAGGGTGGCTGAAATTCTTCTTTACCTGTTCAACAATCACACCAGTCAGGGCTTATGTTTTGCAGGTTATATTTATCCACGTCACACATTAATATTTCGTGAAGTTAAGAGTTACAGTGATGTTGAGATAATTGTCAAGTGAAAATTACTGAGAAAAAGTTCACAAAATCTCAAGAAAAGTAAAAGATGAAACTTACTGGGAATGAAAAAAAAAGAAAGGCTAACGCTTAGAATGATTCTGAATCTTCAAAGCGAATAACTGACGTTGCTGACGGATAAAATGTTGAAGCTCTATTTTCATTCCAGGCATGGAGACGAAAGTCTTGGACTTGCTGGTTCCTGCATAACTCATTTCACTGACAAACACCTTAAAAAGTAAACTTTCAAGTTTCCGTTTATAAATATATAAATGACTATGTAAAGTATCAATGTGGTTCTGCAATCTTCACGAATGTATCTCTTCTGCATGGCAGAATTATGCATCATAAAACTCACACAAAATTATAAAAAAAAAATATGATGCTGATGCCATTCAACTAATTAATGATATTTTCGATGAGGTGGGGAAATAGATATCCATTTCCTTCTAGTGACTCCCGAGACTGTCTCGGTGAGGTCTGGGCCACATGCATTTAATTGAAATTATTGAAAAATATGTATAAGATCCTGTTTCCATCGAATACACTAGTATAACGCTACATTAATAAAATGAAAATATGAAGAATTACAATAAAAAAAAGTAACAATCACGTGTGTGTGTGTGTGTGTGTGTGTGTGTGTGTGTGTGTGTGTGTGTGTGTGTGTGTGTGTGTGTGTGTGTGTGTGTGTGTGTGTGTGTGTGTGTGTGTGTGTGTGTGTGTGAACGCGCGCGTTTCTTCCCGGAAAAAAAACTATATATGACTTGTAGAATATTTGATAAACAGCAGAGGCAGAGTTGATATCCAGAGAGGGCGAAGGAAAATCCAGACAATGCGGTGGAGGTATTGGTGGGAAAATCAATCATTGGCGAGGGGCAGAAAGAATACAAAGGAATGTTAAAGCCATTTGGTTTAAATGAATATTTGGGGTGAAAAAAAATGAATACTTGGCTGGGAATCAAACTACTTAATAAAAAAAATGCAATACTTAACGTTAAAACCTTGATAAGGGAATATATGTATAAACTAAATTGCTAAATATACATTAAGTCGTAAATATAGAAGAAAAAAAAATGTTTATTTGTGGGAGTTTTTTGATAAAAGAATTGAAGCACCCATGTTAATTATACGAACTGTGTAGTTTTAATGGATTCGAAAGTGCATATTTAACAAAATAGTTAAACTGATACATAAAATGAATCAAAGTCTTTGCGTTGTCATAAAGTATATCACCATTTTGGGGGCTTCCAGCAGGAGCGCACAGGTCTTCCCTCCCGCTTCTCCTGGCAGCGACGCGTGGCTACAGACACTTCGAGCAGCAACACGGTGTATCAGTTCTCATTACGGAGCGTAATATCCGGCCGAAAGTTATGTAGCATACAAATTTAATGAAAGTGAGTCCCATTTTCAGCGTAATCATCGCAGGGTAATGGTTTCGTGGCTCGGTAATAAGTACCTCCCAAGAATGGTTATAGGAGTAGCGAACTTAAATTTGTCGGCACTAAGTAGCGATGGGGGTGCGGCCGAAAGCAATCTACAGCTAAGGAGGTGGGCAGGTACTCTTTAATAGTTGTCGGAGTTTTAAGTCCTATTTACAAGAAAGAGGTCGTTTTCTCGTTAATGGTTGGGAGCAGCAAGAATGGTTCCGCCTGTCTGTTCCTACGTCCACGCTCACGACGCCGTCCACCGTGGCTTTTAGACGATCCAACATACACACCAGATGATACTAAGCCTCTGCATTTTCAGGTGACTTTTCTTGATGCGACTCTTCGTATCAGGAATATGTTTCATAAAAATAAAAAAAATATCTGGAAAGACTCGGAAATATTTACTTAACGAAAAATCATTATTGACTACATATACAATTTGAATTGATCATGCATTTCAACATTCAAATATTATCAAATCAATTTCTGCTGTTAGCCAACCGCAAAGTGTTATTTTCCGTATATATATATATATATATATATATATATATATATATATATATATATATATATATATATATATATATATATATATATATATATATATATATATATATATATATATATATATTGTACGATATCCAAAACTTGATAAATATCTCGCTTATAAAAAGAATTGGTTTGGTGACATTGCACCAAAATATAAACAAAAAATATTAGTAGCAAGTACATATATATAACTGAGATTATTGAAAAAGAATGTAAGACCCAGTTTCCATCGAATACACTAGCAACACAACATTAATAAAAAAAATAACGTTTTGAAGATTTTATTTTACATATTTATTTATTTAGATGCTGCCTATAGCGCCCGTAAGCTGAAGGGTGTCCTGGACGGCCCCAGCCCGTTAGTGGAGCTGGTAAATTATATTTATAGTCGCTGCCGTGATGTACGACTTGCTTTGCTGCCACCCGGTGTTCCACTTCAACGATATCGTTGAAATCAGGGTTGATTTAAGATTTGGGCAGCATGTAAGTAACCTTCTGCCACTCGGTGATGGTTTGAAAAATCAGCGTATTTCGGTGGGACTCGAACCTAGGTTTACGGGTTCACCACCACGCTGACCAATCGACCACTGCCTCCATTATTGTTATTGTTATTACTATAATAACAATAACAATCACGACTAAAACACCGATGAAATGCATTCAGACGCTGATGTGTGTTGTCAGTTCTCTCTTTCCCATACGGTATAATACATGTTGCTCCGTCGCTGAATGGGGTACGCATCGCATGCAGGGGGATCCCACTTACGCCGCATTCCAGAAAGAAAAGAATCGCGGTATCGATCCTCTTCCTTTAATCGAGTCTTTGGCTTCTAACTGTACGCCGGTGTTTCCCTTCCTTCTTCTTACCCTTCTATTTTTTTTAACATGATGCTATTTTTGTACTTCGTTACTGCTTTTTCATCTCTTTTATCGGTTCATAAAACTGTCTTCTTGCTCACATACCTATGCTATTCAGTTTAGCAATTATAGACTCAGCGGATATTTGACCATGTTAAAGCCTTTATATTTGCTGTTATCCTTCAGGAGTGTGTCACTTAAAATTTGTAGCTATAACAAGTTTTATTTGGCAAGTTCCTACTACCACCTCTGAAAGGCTACCAGGTAATGAGCAATTATCTCTTTGCTTTATTTTTTTTCAGTTTTCTGTCTTATTTTGATGTAAAAATAGTTATGATAAAAATATCAAGATTGCAAACCGTTAAAAAAGCGTCACCAAAATAAATATTATCACACAAGGAGATGATGATAAGAAAGAAAGAGAAAAAAAAATGCAGGAAATTGGTCAAGGAGACTCAGCATTTCCTTTGAGGCGGCCCATTCCATGACTTCCATCGCCACGGGAACTATTTATCACTCGACGTCAGCAATATTTCACTGCAAGAGGCGGAGTGGCAGCAGACGGGACGGGCAGGGGTAAAGGATGCAGGGAGGACGAGAGGGAGGGAATTAAGGGAGGATGGATGTAGGAAGAAAAGATAGGAAGGAGGGACGTTCAGAAGGGAAAAGGACGGAACACGGGTAAAGAGGATTAGAAAGAGTATGGAACAGGGTGAAGAGGAGGCAACTCAAAAGGGAGAGAAGAAGGTAAGGCAGGAGGGAAAAAGGGATAAATTATGTTACACGAGTGAATGAGCCTGGCTAAGAGAATGAGACATGGTAAAGGCAGGAGACATGGCGGTATAAATGGAATAAGAGAGAGAGAGAGAGAGAGAGAGAGAGAGAGAGAGAGAGAGAGAGAGAGAGAGAGAGAGAGAGAGAGAGAGAGAGAGAGAGAGAGAGAGAGAGAGAGAGAGAGAGAGAGAGAGAGAGAGAGAGAGAGAGAGAGAGAGAGAGAGAGAGAGAGAGAGAGAGAGAGAGAGAGAGAGTTGGACGTCGTCGTCGAAGAAAAATTAGGTTACATAGTGCTCCTGTTTAAAAGTGATATTAAAATCTAGCCGCTGGAAAATAAAAGTTGGACTCAGAAGTATGGGAAGCTCTCGTTTGAATTGAAAGGTCACATACTGGTTTCATAAAGCAATACCTTCTTCCATTTTACCAACAGTGGGCTTCCATGCGCTCAGTTTTTCACGATTACATTTTAGTTTATATTGTTCAGGAGCGATGTAAGAATAACGTATGAAGCGAATATGTAGATTCTGTTAATTGTATTTGACATTCATTCGCTCGTGTCCCGCTAGGCACGTCGGGAATGAAGTCGTCCGCGTCAACATCAGTCAAGGCGGCGTGGAGGGGACGCGTGCACCGGTGATGAATGTCTCGATTTAGGTGTCAGTGCGTGAGATATTGTCGTTTGTGTACCTCCATTACTTCTATCTCTCCTGCTCTTCCCACTAACCGTTCTGCTGACTGAACCTTTACCCAAACCTGAGTGGTGTGAATGCCGTGGATGCTGCGTTTAAGCCCCATCTAGGACTAGTATACGTCCATTATATACTGCCTCTACTGCCCTCCCTCACTCGCCAACACTGCTGCTGGTCAGACTATTACCTGCTTCCCATGCATACAAATTACTGCCCTCAATTACTTATGGGTTCCCTTTCCACGGGAATATTATACTATTGTGTGTCTACTGACATTGCCCGTTTCATATCAATGCCGACGACAGTGAAGCTGTACTTATTCGTCTTATCTGTATCCTTTACAAATGCCTTCATAATTATCTCCCAGAAAGTAGGCCACTTAGTTCTCTTTTCTGACCCTCATCATGAAATCTGGAAAGCAATAAATAAGAACACTATTGAGTAATACAATTTTCTTTCAATATTTCAATATCCTGTTAAAATGAAATTAATTACGATTAATCTCACTGGAATGGGTGCTTTAAATGAACACATTAATATTCGTATTCAGTTTCAGTGCGGCTAAATTGAAGTTGAAATTGATTTATGGGGAAAGAGTACGTGTGAGCGGCACGGGCGCAGAGTGACTCGGCCATAACCGTCCTAACAGCCCTTCGCAGAGATGTTACGCATATACCAGGCAATCAAACGCGTTCACCCCAAACTCGAACACCTAAGAGTGATTACTATTTGTGCACGTCACGAGTTGCCGGTATTCGGAAGATTAGAGTTATTAGCAATGCAATGAATAAAGAGTTTACGGTGGGTACAATTAGGACGCAGTATACAAAGACTAATTTAAAGGACGCCGTTATATATGTCAGAAAAATATACGTGCAGGCATCAGGTGTCTCGTGATCCCAAAAATATGAGAAAAAAATAATAGCTGGCAGGCAAATGACGTCATGATTTTTAGCCGGCTGAGAGTGAGTGAGTGAGTGTGTGTGTGTGTGTGTGTGTGTGTGTGTGTGTGTGTGTGTGTGTGTGTGTGTTTGGACTCCAGATGAAAGATAAGAAGGATGAATACGTAGCGGGCGTGCAAAAAGGACGAGTTTATGGCGGTGGCGAGGGAAGTTGTTGGCGAGGAGCTATCGCTATGTATCACCAAAAACCTGTCTACAAGCCTTTATCTTATACCGGGTGACATTCTTTTAACACCTCCGAGAAAAAAAAGACTGAATGAAGGAAAAACTTACTGAAGATGGGACAGGTCCTGTAATTAGTTATCTGCACCTACTTGCATAAACTTACTGAAAATATGATAGGTCCTGGAACTAGTTATCTGTCTCTACTTGCATAAACTTACTGAAGATATGACAGATCCTGGAACTAGTTATCTGCACGTACTTGCTTAATTTACGACGCGCATCGTCTGCCAGCGTCGGGAGTGCTGGGACGGTGCCGGAGCGATGAGTGGTTGTCGGTGGCTCGGGGCGACACTGGCTGGAGTTCACTCAGTCCTTTGTTTCTCATGGCAGACTGTCTACTCTACATGATCCGGAGGAGTAACCCTCATTATTATATCTTTTCGTATTATTACAATAGATGTCATTGTTTCTTTAGGTTATTATTATTATTATTATTATTATGATTATTATTATTACTATTATTATTATTATTATTATAGTTATTATTGTTATTATTTTGTTATTATTATAATTATTATCATCATCAATCTCATTGTGCTCACACACAACCTGTTACTGACAAGTGAAGTGAAGTTGCGGGCATACGATATAAATGCGCGTAGCCTCTGTGCTTAACTCCGTCGCACTGACCCTTGAGCCTGTAGTGCGTAAGAACCCATTAACGTAGTGGGTAAGAGCCCATTACCCCCGGGGGTATTGACATCTGGGTGACCACAGTTTACAATCCCCATGTTCCCCTAGCTACCAGTTTATCGACCACCCCTAAAGGGAGGATGGACAGCTGAATGAGTTGTACCCCGAATGCCCGGGCTGTGTTTTGAACCCGGGTACGCAGATTCGAAGCTAGACACGCTATCCACTACACTACTGAGGCGTAAAGGATACAAGGATCATCTCGTATATCGCTCACATTATGCAGGAAGACCTTAACACATCAGGCAAGCTACGTATATATTTCATTAGCAGGTCGCATCTTTAATTAAACGTTCTACATGGCCGAGATGTATAACGAATCAATATGAAGCCGATCGTCGCTGCGCGTGAGTCGTGGGAAGGCGAGGCGAGGGCAGGAATCAATGGAAATGCCGTGCTATGATGACTATTTTCGTGTTTTGATTCACAACACGTTCTTACCCTTCCCTCCTTATTCCTTCCTTTTATTCCTCTTTCCTTCCTCTTCCATCCATCCACACCTTCTCCTCCTCGCTATTCTCGCCACAGTATCCTTCTTTTCTTCTTGAGCTCGTTAAATGATCCTCACCCTTCCTCTCTTCCTTTACCATAACTTTTACAATTCCATCTGACACTTTTTTTCAATTTCTCATAATTTTGCTATCATTCTTTTCTACTTTCCTTTATCTTTCGCTAGGTATGATTTTAAGATGTAATGTAACTATAGAATGGTATTACAAAAACGACTCAATGACTGCGAGACGAAGGAAAACATAGCAAAACAAAAGACATCCATACCGTAAAAGTGCTTGTGAAATATTTAGCACACGACCTTGAGTGGATATGAAGGAAGGAAATATACCTAATACTTACAAAGCAGTTTATTATCATGGTGATGGAGTTCAGCTATACCATTTCCCTAAGTCTCCAAGTGATCATCAAGAGTGCAGGGAATCATTGACTTTAACAATGCGGGTCTTGTGAAAATTGTTGCCAAGAGTGATCGTGTACAAAGCGTCTCATTATATATAAGTCGTGTGATATCGTTGATGGGAATCGATTTCTTTCAGTGAGGTTGACAATGAAGGTTTTGTGACGTTCGTTCGTCAGTAAATTTGGACCCCATAAAGTTGTTCCATATGCATCAAAACACTGAAAATATCTTTGTTAAAAAGGCAAACTTTCATTTCTAGCAGAGTATCGATCACAATTTTTTGCACATTAGCAGTATTTTAGACTTCCCTGCAAACAACTGGGCACACAAATGGAAGCAATCATTCTCTCCGTGCAGTATTAAGAGGCATGCCGTCGCTCCCTCATGGCAACCTCGCATGATACAAACGTTATTTTCTTTACTTTTACATCTGAAGTATACGTGGTCATATGAAATGCTCGTATAATGAATATCTAAAAAAAACGTATATAGAATGTAAAAAGAAAATGAAAAAACGGGCCAGGAAAAAATATATATATGTCGGTTCTGAAAATAAGTCTCTCTCTCTCTCTCTCGGCCAGGGTGAATAGTGGATGAAATGAGCAAAGTTGTGGCCGCCGCTGCGAAAAAAAGATGACAATGCGCAGCGTTAATGTGATCACCGCCCCCGTCCAGTGGACGGAACG
>NC_066511.1:23626921-23636921 GCF_024679095.1 Eriocheir sinensis
TACTAGTGTTCTCAAGACTCGTTTTATTTTCTGAGTCAGCGTAATGATATATTAACTATATTAAAGTCCATGGTCTGCTTTGTTTAACACATATAAGTTTGTACTTTCAACACTCGCACAAGTATAATAAACGTGATCAGTTTGTGGATATTCACGTACACACATCAAAATTAAGCTTGCTTTCTCGTTCATTAGTGGCAATTTGGCACCATTTGTACTAATGATCATGACATCTGTATTGATGAATAAATCATAGGGTGCTTTGTTCTTGACACACACACAGACACTCACACACACAAAAAAAAAAAAAAAAAAAAAAACATTAATAAGGTACAACATGTAAAACAGAAAAGCAAAAAAGAACTTAAGAAATTCACCTAGAATAAAATTAAAAAGTAATATATATATATATATATATATATATATATATATATATATATATATATATATATATATATATATATATATATATATATATATATATATAAAAAAAAACGCACAACTAACCAGTTTCGCAACAATACCAAAATTAACCATTCCAACAATATAAACTTGTGGTGTCCGTGCCGGTTTCCCCTTGTTCGTTTTAAAGCACGGTTACACGTGTTTGTACAATTAGCCCCGCCCCGCCAAACACACCATTCATCGCACTCAGCGGCCCGCGGAAAGGTAATGTGCTAAACAAATTTACTGACGAAAACAGACCAGTATCAATAGGCAGACAAAACAAATTTTCTCTCATTATCAGCGTTGTGATTAGATAATGAAAAATAAAACAGTTGAGTGATTCAGTTTACCTGATTTAGTCATCCATCAACGACTGAGGTTCAAAGTAATGCGTTTGCTATATTATTTGTGTTATACATGGAGCTTTCACGTGTGCAGTTGGACAATTGATCTTACTTTAATTCATGAAGTTGAAGTTAGCGTAGGTGTTCTTTTTCTGCCACATTTTATTGTTATTCAGAAAAATAGGTTTCCGCAGGTTTTCATCTCAGTGATGGACATGTTAAAATATTGTATGGTCGAAAGCCAGAAAGTCGTCACTGTTCGTCCTCGTTTTTTTTTTTTTTTTTTTTTTTTTTTGAGTGGGTGGGACGGAGGGGTTGGGAAAACATGTACTAATTTAATTGCAAGTATGATATACGGAAGGAAAAGTCTGGAATAGTTTTATACGGACATCTAATATTAGTTACGATTATATGAGACCAATAGAGATTTATATTCCATTTGCTTATTCGTTTCTTTATCTGTTTGTCTTTTTGAGTATGCTTTTATGCCGTGGCTGAGTGATTAGCATGCTGGCGCGTCGTCCTAAAATACCGAGTTCCAGTACCGCTCTCACTAAAAGCTTACAGTATTCAGTCATCACCGAATGGCCAACGACTACCCACATGCTGTTCTTAAGACAACCTATCAACGCTGACTCTAGATTTTCTCTAAAAGAAGATAAAAAAAAAGAGCTCCAGGAAACAGCATGAGCCATTCAAGATGGCGCCACAATAAAACACTTGCCTGCGCCATAACGGACTCGGGACGACCCACAGACCCCAACAAGAAAGAGGAACGTAAACACTAAAATATAACAGTAATGATCCTGGTAATCATTGTAATAGTAATAATAATAATAATAATAATAATAATAATAATAATAATAATAATAATAATAATAATAATAATAATAATAATAATAATAATAATAATAATAATAATAATAATAATAATAATAATAATAATAATAATGATAATAATAATAATAATAATAATAATAATAATAATAATAATAATAATAATAATAATAATAATAATAATAATGATAATAATAATAATAATAATAATATTAATACCAAAAAAATAATAAATGGCTTGCTAGGTCTCGACAGTCGTCAGCTGAACATTTCCCTGCTACCGGCAACTGAAACAAATAAAACAAAAGCAACGAAGCAGGAACAAAAAAGGAGGTAAAGTGAAGCGGGGAGGTGGGGGTGGGGTGGGGGGGGGGGTCTGAATTGTCTGGGGGGATTGTTTGGGGGGAGTGTGGTGTGGTAATTAAGATGAACATATGTGTGTGTGTGTGTGTGTGTGTGTGTGTCTTTACCCGTAACAACATGACCGTTTGTCGATTTTCAGCAAACAGGAAATGTGAAATCAAACTGGATTGCATATTGTCTGTGTATTTATCTTTATAACACTAATATTAAAAAAAATCTGCCACACTAATTCCAACGGTAAACATGGTCACAGCTTTTCTCTGTATATTTAGAGGAGGCGGGGGACGAGTGGTCAGCGTGCGGGAATGGTGGGCCCATGGACCTGGGTTCGAGTCCCACCGAAACACGCTGATTTTTTAAAACATACTGTCCAGATCTTCAATCAACCTTACCTTCAGCGACTTCGGGGAGCAGCATAGGCCAAGAAAAGAGTCGTCTTTCACGGCAGCCATCATAAATAAAACGTGTCTCCGCCGCTAACGGGTTGGGGTCGTCGAGGAGACCCCGCAAAAAGGCCTACCGGCCCTACAGGCAGCACCTAAAAATAAATAAGTAAATAAATAAATAAAACATACATGGCATGACACATCGCTAAACACTTAAATTGATTCGGTCTTTAATAAAATCCAGGATTTCTTGGTGCCACTGTGGAGTGGTGGTTAGGATACTTAGCTACAAATACGCGGGCCCGGGTTGGGATCCTGGACCGGGTAGTCGGCGTACATGCAGTTCACTTAGCCGTTCATCCTCCCTTTCGGGTTGGTCGATAAATGAGTACCTGGGGACCCGGGAACGGTAAAGTGTGGTACTCCAGATGTCGCACTGGCGCTGTGTTCCGGGTTAATGGGTTCTTACCTCCAACAGGATCAAGGGCCATTGCGACGGAGATGAGAACCGCTGCCACGCGCAACTATAATGTATGCCCCAATGTTTACCTTTAACCTTTACCATATGAGTATGATAAATATTACATTACCAGCCGTGTGTATTAGGGGGGGGGGGTTATGTTAACAAGGATAAAATAAATCATCTGTTGAAAGAGATAATAATCCTGATTGAACTCACAATTATCAAAAGCACGAATTTTTTTCACCCTTAATATTTAAAGTTTCCTAAAATGCCCGATTGAAGAACCAAATATGATACATACAAACAAGTCCCTGCCATTCTTCCCTATGATTGATAACTTTCAACATGATTGTGATATTCTGTGCATATACTATTATGACGAAGAGTTCAAAACTCCACTGGATGCTATTCCTCAATTAAGACGGGACGCTAGGTTTGTCCTGTTTTTCCTTTATTTCTTATAAGTTTATATATATAGACATATATATATATATATATATATATATATATATATATATATATATATATATATATATATATATATATATATATATATATATATATATATATATACATTGTGTATGTGTGTTTGTGTGTGCGCTTATTTTTATTTATTTATTTATTTATTTATTTCTTATTTTTTTATATTTTATTTTATTTTATTTTATTTTATTTTATTTTATTTATTTATTTATTTATTATTATTTTTTTTGTGTGTGTGTGTTTGATATGTATGTATATAATTAACTTTGTTATGATTAGCGTTTACTTCGACTGGTATTTCATACGATTACAAGGTTCGACTGAGTTATTACTGATATAATGATATATTCATATTTTGCAAGTGACATGTTGGTGTTAATATAGTGAGCCCGTGCACTGAGGTCTGGTGCAAGTCAGATTAGTCTCTAGAATTATTCATATACTGTTGACATACGTTGCGACCAGGTAAATTTGAAGACTATCTTAAACTATACTTCGGTGTGGGATTTGTTGAGTTTAATCATCTAGAGAAAAAAAAGTAAACGTTAGGCCGGCTAAAAATGAGATCAAAACATCTCGATTCACCCACTCGCAAGGAGGTTCAATTATTAAACAACCATGACTCCCATCCGTCAGTCGCCTTCTTGCCCCGAACCTAATGCCCGCCAGAGGCGCGCGGCAGCATCAAGTTTAGCGGCGCAATGCCCCTTCACCCTTTTCAACCTACGGTACTTGCGAATAATGAAAAAAAAATAAATAAATAAATAAATAAATAAATAAATAAATATAATAAATAAATAATAACAGCAATAATAGTAAAAATGATATTGATAATAATAAAAAAATAATGGTAACAATAATAATGACAATAATAATAATAATAATAATAATAATAATAATAATAATAATAATAATAATAATAATAATAATAATAATAATAATAATAATAATAATAATAATAATAATAATAATAATAATAATAATAATAATAATAATAATAATAATAATAATAATAATAATAATAATAATAATAATAGTAAAAATAATAATAAAAAACCAATAACAATGAAATAATAATAACAATGATTATAACAATAATACTAATACTAATAATGATAATAACAATAACAATAAAATAATAACCATGCAAATAATAATGAGAAAAATAATAAGGGGGAAAAAAGATCATGACAAACCAAAGGTATGTACGAGCTCTTAGGCTCAAGTTACATCTAGAAAGACACGGGCAGCCGAGTGCCTTCCCTTCCCGCCGCCACTCCGGCCATCCCCCGCGCCTCCTTCTGCCCCGCCCCCCGGGCCCTCGCGTGCTCGCCAGCCGTTCCCGCCGCGGAACCCATAAGCTCACGCCCATTACGTCATTAAAGCTCCTTGAATATAGCGTTGAAAGGGAAGGTCATGTGAATCCACCGTGTTTTACATCTCTTATTTTAGATCCCGTGCAGATGAAGATAGCTCGCACTGCCGACTTTAATTTTTATTAACGAAGACCATAGAACACGTCTTGACAGCCAAACAACGCCTGTGTGTGTGTGGGGGCTATAATAATATGTCTATCTATCCATATATCTATCTATCGATAGTCTATCTAACTATCTATATCTGAATATACCTATCTACCAATCTATCTATCTATCTATCTATCAATATATCTCTATCGATCTATCTATCTATCTATCTATATATGTCTATCTCTATCTATCTATCTACGTATCTATCTATCTATCTATCTATCTATCTATCTATCTATCTATCTATCTATCTATCTATCTATCTATCTATCTATATCTATATCTATCTATATCTATCTATCTATCTATCTATCTATCTATCTATCTATCTATCTATCTATCTATCTATCTATCTATCTATCTATATATATATATATATATATATATATATATATATATATATATATATATATATATATATATTTATTGTGACAGAAATACGTAACATCATTTACGGAAATATCATTCGTGATAAAAAAAAAATCCACACTCGAACGCTGAAGCAGTAAACAGCAGCGTCAGTCGCTCTCCGCCGCCATCGTGGTGACACGCCGTGGTGTGCAGTGCTGCTGAAGCTTATTAAAGAAGAACAATGGTTTCCTATCGGACAAAGGTGTCTGTCTTTGGATTAGATGAAAAATTGCCTGTTTTTGGGTACAGCACTAAAATGGGAGTAAGTATACGAACTAAAATAATATAATCATATCAAAGCTTTTAGGAATTGTTTGTAGGTAATGGTTTTGTAACTTATTCCCTTTATATCAAATAATACATCAAAACATCAGTTTACGATAGTAGATCCGTTAAATATTTATAGCTATAGATATAATCTTTTGATATTTAGAGGTGGTATCTTAGATACATTCAAACTTTAGCCTACTACTTCCACTGATCCACAACAGGGAAAATTACATTGTTCTACTTTTATCGGTAGGCGTGCAATATTTATTGATAATTATAAGTCGTGACATATATAAACATTATCATGATTGATGGTAATAATAATAATAATAATAATGATAATAATGATAGTAATAATAATAATAATAATAATAATAATAATAATGATAATAATAATAATAATAATAATCATATCATTACAATAATAACGAAAAACGAAAAACTAATTTTAATGCGATTCACGGAACATCTATCTTACTTGTAAAATTATTATAATTATAATTATAGTATATTAGTATTAGTATATAATATTGACACCTTATAACAACTAATAACCAGCTTTTCAGTGCCAGTAGCATCAGTTCAGTCACCCAAAGGAATGTCAAACAACTAATTAACAGCCTTTGTAGGAAAAGCTTATGTGTCTGACCAGAAATAGATTCTCCAATTAATCATCAAGGCAAGTGATATAAAACTTAATCACTCGATGACCCATCAATAAAAAATTGTATTCAGCGTGTTCAGCCGATGGTCGTTTTCATCATCAATCAATAAGCGTTTATATCCACGCAGCCATCATTCATTCAATAACCTTTCCTTTCGCTAGTAAACTCTGAAACATCCTTCCTCTTCCCATGTCTGTATTTCCTTTTGCCTAAGACTTAAACACTTTCAAGGGACGAATATCAGGACACCTCTCCAAACGATTCGGGCCTCTCTGTTTTGGAACTCTTTTACCATATACACACTATTTGGAGGAGTAGCACCAGCGAGCATTTTTTATTAATCTCTATAATGCTCGCCCTTGAACTGCCTCGTTTCCTGTAAAAAAAAAAAATAACCCATCTTGTATCTGACTAGCCAATCAACCTGTGTCTTCTAATGCTCAGATGGATCCGGCACAGGCCAGGAAGTGTTTTGCGCGAGCTGTCAACCGCGGCGTGCATCTCCTCGACACTGCCTACTCTGACATGTGTGAGCAGGAGCTGGGCAAGGTGCTTAACCTGTGCTGGAGGCGAGGAGACGCAAGGAACGAGTTTTTCATCATTACGAAGGTAAGAATAAGAATCGAGTGACTGATGAGAGGCTGGCACGGTTGGTTTCATTGTTGGTGAAATAATTGGAGATGAGTTAAATGCCAATGGAAATCATAAATGCAAAATGTATGCAAAAGTATTAAGAATATGTGATTCAATGTGATAAAATTTACGGCATATTACATGTTTTACCTAACCTGATAAAAATATAAGACATGTAGATATAGGTAATTACAAAAAACAGCAGTGGTCATCTTTTCCCGTTATAAACTGAAGGCTAACTGAACTAAGTACCAAATCTCCGTCCCAACAGTTGCCCCTGATCGCCATGCGCTGGAACACCGTCAACAGGTTCCTCGACATGTCCCTCAAGAAACTCGGCGTGGACTTCGTGGACGCTTTTCTTTTGGAAGCCCCAGTCGGTCTTCACTGTAAGTACGAGACCAATCACTCTCTTAACATATGAATACGCATGACGCCTGTCATATAGACATGTCCATGCAGTGTTTATGATGAGAATCCTCTTCCAAGAAAACTTGTTTTATGTTAAACCCTTCTCAGGGAAAGTTGTTCGTATAAGCTACTTGGCACATAGGTAAGTGCAAATTTTAAGCATTCCTAACATACAGTCCCTGTCGCTTATGCCGTCTTCAGTACATCGTGAGAGGAGATGGTGTTCTGTTCAAACAAGTTTTGAGAAAGGTTGACCCATTATATTAACTTTTTTCAATTAGGTGTTTTTTTTCTTTTTTGTTTGACAAGTGATACTCATAAGATGCACATTACCTAGTTCTAATCACGAACACGCTAAGGGCACGTAGCAAATTAACTCGTAAGTTAATTGTGGCGAGAGCCTGAAAAGCGGGCTTTGTAAACAACGTAAGCCAGTGAGCCAGCCTTTGTGAAGCTTCGACATTGTGCTCCTGATAAGATAATCTTTTAAGATATTTGACTTGGCCGACAAGCGCCCACATCCCCTTCGTTGCCTCTCCCTCAGCAGTCTACAGCCACCCCATCACGCCTCTCTCTCTTCAACATAATGCCTCATCACCATTATAGGTTATTGATAATCTATGTTTCTCCCTCAAACCCGTCATTCGCTCCGTTGTGAGAGCCTATCAAGTCTCCACTCCTTCCCCCCTCCCCACAGAATACTTCAGGAAGCTGGAAAGTAATAGGCTATATTGTGAAAAATATATTTTCCAGAATGCAAGGCACTTTTACCTCAGATAAATGTTGTGTTATGTATCCGCATTATTTGCTTCCCTCACAGTTGTTGTCATGATTCATAAACTAAGAACCTTTGCTGAAATTAAATGTAAATGTGTACTCCTCACTTCATTGTTTCTGTTTATGCGTTGTTTTGTCTGTATAATTCTCTCTCTCTCTCTCTCTCTCTCTCTCTCTCTCTCTCTCTCTCTCTCTCTCTCTCTCTCTCTCTCTCTCTCTCTCTCTCTCTCTCTCTCTCTCTATATATATATATATATATATATATATATATATAAATATATATATATATATATCTATATATATATATATATATATATAAGTGGAGTAGGTAGGAAGACACCTACCGAAACGGGCGTAAGCCACTTCCGATGAAGTATATATAGCAAGCGAGGAGGGTGCTGAAGCCCTCCAAAGATACCTTCCCATGTCCTCGCTTTCCGTTTCCCTATTGTCTCATCAACACCAGAGAGTAGTTCATCATGCTCTCTAAAGACAGATCCTCTCTCTTTCCACACCACACTACATTCCCACAACACTTTTCCCAAAATTTAAAATTCAAAATGACACAATTACGCTCTGCCTCGGAGTCCACGCCCGGGGAGGGGACCACAAATTCCCCCAGGGAGGACTCCCCTTCTGGCTGCCGACTTGAGAGGTGTCTTGATAACTCCTCGAACCTCTTTCTTGTCAATTTCAGCAACATTCGCGGTCTTCGCTCTAATTTTCATTCTGTGGAACGCCATCTCTCCTCTAAACCCCACCTACTCTGCCTCACCGAAACACAGGTTTCTGAGGTTACTGACAGCAATCTGTACTCCGTTCCCTACTACTATCTCTATCCTAAATTTCAATCCAAAGCTGGATGTTGCGCCTACGTGCGTAACGACATCACTTGCTCTCGTGCCCACGACCTTGACTCTTCAGAATTTTCCACCATCTGTCTAAAACTTCATTCACTTTCTATTACTAAATACATCTGTGCTGTTTATCTCTCACCTAACTCTACTAACTATCCGAATTTTTTTAACTACTTTAACTCTAAAGTGGAGCACATCTTGACCCACTCTCCCTTCGCTGAAATCTCCATCCTAGGAGATTTCAATGTTCATCACCAGCTTTGGCTTTCATCCTCTTTCGCTGACCAACCTGGTGAACAAACCTACAACTTTGCTCTCTTCAACGATCTAGAGCAGTTGCTTCAGCACCCTACACGTATTCCCGACCGTGTTCCTTACCTCTAACCCTTCACACTCCTGCTAACCATGATCTATATATTTCTGCCCGGAATCGTGCCAGATTAATTCTTCGACTTTCAAAAACTTATTTTATTAATGGAAAATGTCAAAACCTTGCTTTTTCAAGTTCTTCCCGGAACTTCTGGCACCTAGTCACTTCATCTTTCCCTCCTCTCCTTAACCCTGACGGCAGCACCGCCATCTCATCTATCTCTAAGGCTGAACTCTTCTCAGACTTTCTGTAAAAACTCCACTCTAGACGATTCTGGACATATTCCTCCTACACATCCCCCTTCTGACTCCTTTATGCATGTTTGATATATATATATATATATATATATATATATATATATATATATATATATATATATATATATATATATATGTGTGTGTGTGTGTGTGTGTGTGTGTGTGTGTGTGTGTGTGTGTGTGTGCGTGCGTATGTGTGTGTGTGTGTGTGTGTGTGTGTGTGTGTGTGTGTGTGTGTGTGTGTGAGAGAGAGAGAGAGAGAGAGAGAGAGAGAGAGAGAGAGAGAGAGAGAGAGATATGCGACTTTTTTCTGCCGTCTCATTAAGTTACGCTTCCCCGGGTCGTGCATCAATCGGCAATCCAATAAAGTGATGGTGCCAATAACGCGTAAGGATAGCGGGCGACCAGGGGAGAAAAACAACATGTAACGTATATCTAGCAAATTGAATTTTCTTGTAATTTGTACTTTGAACTTTGAAACTTAAAAAAAATATTGG
>NC_066511.1:23646921-23674421 GCF_024679095.1 Eriocheir sinensis
CTTTTAATATTACCAATATTATTATTGTTATTATCATTATATCTTCTTCTTCTTCTTCTTCTTCTTCTTCTTCTTCTTATTATTATTATTATTATTATTATTATTATTATTATTATTATTATTATTATTATTATTATTATTATTTTTATTATTATTATTATCATTATTATTTTGTTATCATTATTATTACACACATACACCGACACAAACACACACAAATGTTCGCAATAATATTGGTGTTTGCCATGGGTAGGCGTGTGCGTTGAAATAAGATTATCCTTTTGAATAAGAATGTTTATTTTAATATATCTATCTGTCCATCTATCTACCTATCTATCTATCCGTCTATCTATCTATCTATATAAACATACAGACTATGTACAATAAAAATTGATGAAAACAAATAATAGACAATGGAACATTGTAACAAAACCGTCATGTTTTTCGTACAGGTGCCAGAACCATCCGGAGTTTCCGTTCTTTTACGACGCCAGACGCCCAGACGTGAACCGCGGCAAGTGGAAGCGGTCCCGGAACCCCTATGGCACCCCGCCGCGCTATGACTACCTCGACCCGAACACTGCCTTCCCCGTCAACGAGTACGATAACCAGAAGACGCACAAGAGGGCACAAGAGCTCCCTGTTATAACTGCTACAAGAGTATATCCGAAAACTTCCGCGCAGGAGACTGCGAGTTCACCATGCTGCGATTCACACGCGAACCACAACGATGTTATGGAATCTGAACAGATTACTCATGTCGGCGATGTTCAAAAGGAAATGGATTTTGAACAAAATATTGCCAATACCGCAGCACATGCTAAAGATAACCAAGTTGAGTTTAACTCTGAACAAAATGCTGAAACCAGCATAAGGTTTTCTATTGAAGATACACCTCCAAACGCCTTAAAGGAACCTAAATACAAAGTTTGTAATGTGAAAGATGCTCAAACCCAAACACAATCGCAAATTTTCGCAACGAGTCACATTACTTTAACTCTAACGACAAAGAATGTATTCCTTAATGACCCTCCAACACAGTATCGCGTAGAATTCGATGTTCCTTTCCAGCAAGGTGAAAATACAAAAGAGACAGACATGCAGGAAGAGAAACCGTCCTGTTTTCCGGTCACAAAACGAGTAAAAATAAGAGCCCAGAGCCACCAGTCACCTAAAAAGGCTCCAACTCCTTCAATTCCCTCTTCGGCACAAGTACTCACTTCTGCTGAGGTTGTGCCAAACCAGTCTGGGCAGGAAGCACGGCAGAGGAAGCGTCAGAGAGCGGAAACACCTTGCAACCAATCTGCTGAAAAGTGAGGATGTGAGTGCCACGCGTGTGATGGTGTGATGCGGAGCGGCCATTGTTAGCGAGCAAGAAACTGAAGTAGGGGAATAGTCTGTAAGAAGCTGGGCAAAGGATTTAGGAGAGCTACCCTTCCATATATAAAATTTAAACCTCAAAAGTGATAATGAAAAAAAATATATATAAAATGCATGATGCAAGAAATAAAATGCATAACATATAGATCAGTACAAGAAGCAGTTGGAAAGGAATGTTAGAGAATCATTCCCAACACGCAAGTAATTTACTAGTGCAAAATATTACTTTACTTCTTAAATAGATAAGGAAGAGCATTACCAAAAACTACCGACTTATGACAAAGGAAATTCATTTACAATAAAATGGACAATGAAAAGCCGTGACAAATAATAAAAATAAAATGATGCAAGTAAGAAAATGGAGCATAACAAAGTACTAGTCTAGACATTTGAAAAAAAAGCATTTTCTAAATAAATAACTATAAAGTTTAAGTTTACTAATATCTACTGTGAAAGGCATCTGACGTAATCTCGTATGACTTACTAAAACGTTTACGTTTTTGTTTATCTTGTAGACTTGACGATTTTTGTTGACACATTTGGTGACATGAAAGGGTATTCGATTTTTTTTATAATATTTCCAATATGTTGCCTTATTATCCTCTCATTTTTACATTTTAGGTATTGTAAGAGTTGGCCTCACAGCTGAATGTGTTGTTTGGTCACTCCTCGACCTTGGTGATTATTTTACATGAAATACATGTCATGGTATGTGTATAGTTAACTTCGTCCCTTGAAGTATATCACCAAAAACATAAGTGTTTCAGTACATTACAGACCATTTCAAGTGTACCTTCCAAAAACATAGACCTAGGAGAGGGGGTAGCCGAGTGGTCAGTGCGCGGATGTAGAGATCCTGACGACCCAGGAATCAAGTCCCACCGCAAGCAGCCGAAAAATTTCAATCATCGCCGAGTGAATTACCTTCAGGTCATCAATCAGCGACTTTGGTCAAGAGGAGCACTGTGGGCCAGCATGGATGAAGTCAAGTATCCACTTTGAATTAAATTCACCAGCGCCACTAACAGACTGGGGCCAGTCACCAGGACCCTCATGAGAGCCAAGCGGCAACATGAACAGCAGATGAAAGAAAATCATCAAACATTTTTTCCGGATGATTAAGATGAAGCCATCCCTTGTATGATTACACCAAGTAGGACAAATACGGTTGTTCTAGAGCGAGTTGTAGCTTAGCTCTGGTTCGTACCTTGTTTTCTTTTTTTGGAAGAGAGGAAGACAAAGGATTACATAAAGAAATATCATACGTTCAGCGCTCTAGGAGAACTATCACAATTATTACAGTTGGAGCCTAGAAAAGAAAAAAAAAATGTTTCAAAACACTGCCACTCTTTTGGATCTAAAAAAAAAAAAAAAAAAAAAAAACTTTCCAGAACACAGCAACGGCCAAGATAATATGATTAGAGCAACAACGATTAACAATTATTACATAATACGGGTCGGGAGCTGAAATCACACTAACAAAGGGTTACAAAAAACGTAGCCAGTCAGGTCTTGCAAGTTACAGTTAATATGTTTGGTTGTGCTGTTTAACCGTAATGTTATTCATTTAAAAATATCTGAACAAATATCTCTGTTGTTATAGCTAGTTATGTGCTAACACGAGCATTCATAACTAAATATTCCTAAGCTTCATGAGAGTCATTAATAACTTTTTTTTATCAAGAAAATCAACCCACATTGGTCACCTGGCATGTTACGGTTGGTTTCGTCATATCCTTCATAATTTGTAGACTAAATACAATATTCTCTCAATGTAGAATACTCAATCCGTCACAGAAATCTGTTATCCATAAGTCGTTATTGGCTGCATACATTAAGTGAGCACTACCTTAACAATCGAAAATATTACACTATGCATTATGAGACAGTGGAGGAAAGATGAGGCACCTAAACGTAATAGCTAACTAAAACAAGAAAACAGTCAACAAAAATCTATTATCGATAACACATTAATGAAGGATTACCCGTTTGCACTATAAGACAGCGGAGGAGAGATGATGCACCACAAGCAAACAGTTAACTAAAACAAGGAAACATTGCTTCCAATAATTTTTTGACGAAGAAGAGTAATACGATAAATGGACATATTTGCTTTAATTTCACGCATTTCCCAGAAATTATTATCGCACACGGAATCATTTTCAAAGTGCGTACCAAATTCTGGAGCCATTAAACATTACTTAATTCGGGTAAAATAAGAGGAAAACATATATTTAGTACTGAATACTGGATCTCTCTCTTATTTTTTATCACTTATTTTTCTCTCTCATTTTATCACTCTCAAGTTCAGCAAGTCTAGAGCCTGAATTAATCATTGGCGTCAGTGGCGTATTAGTGTTTAATCCAATTTCTTAGCACTCTACAAATAATAAGCCATTGTAGAGAAAGAAAACGGCGAGTTATGGGTACACGTTTCATGTTTTTTTTTTCTAGTATGCTCATAAGTCAGCTGTATGCTGTATTTTACTTTGTAGACAAATCATTGAGGACGAGTAGGGCTGTAATCAGTCCCATGGCAGGTAACACATTCAACACAGATTGTACAACTTCCTCAAGTTCCACTTGCGCTGTGTTTGAGTGAAATCCTCTTTCTTCGGGGCAAATAAATGAATAATGTCTAGGGGTTTTAAGGTAGTTCAGAAAAAAGGTGCAAATATTATAGCAACATTTTTACGTAATCCTACAAGCACATTTGTGGAAACATAAAGATAGAAGGTTGTAGCACTGTCACTACAGTAAACAAACTTTGGGTGATGCAGCAAAGGGAAGCAGCTGCAAGAGCATTAGGGGCTCCAGGAGACATGACAACCAACGTTCCCAAGTTTCCTGAAGGATGTTCACCTCCGGTCCCCTCGCTCCTCCTCCTTGTTCGAGTTTCCCCTCCACTTAAAGTCTCGCTAGCGGAAAGGAGGACAATCGTTCATATATACTAAATATATATATATATATATATATATATATATATATATATATATATATATATATATATATATATATATATATATATATATCTATATATACACATATTATATAAATAAATAAATATATATATATATATCTATATATATATATATATGGTGGTGTGTGTGTGTGTGTGTGTGTGTGTGTGTGTGTGTGTGTGTGTGTGTCCAGACGACCTGCAAGAGGATAATGCCTTCCGGGATTACTATTGGGGAAAACGTGGCCTGCACGCGAGATAAGGCGGCCTGGTGACTCTCCGAAGGCCCTCCATGAGTGCCGCAGGAGCCAATGATAATCACAACATAACAATCTCCTGCCTTCCTGGAGGGTGCTTCCATGGTTCCCCGGGGCTCGCACTGAAGTGGGCCACGACGAGCATGTGGGAGAATAAAAGAAATGGATGGACCTTGAAGGGACAAGAAATCTTAATAGTATTGCAGGAAGCTGCCCGAGAAATTTATCGGGTCATGTCAGTTTGATGGGAATTTGTGATTGGAATGTTGCTGAACGTGATCGCTTTTCGAAAGGATAATCATAAAAATACATGTACATGCAGGTATACATGCAGATGCGCGCAATCACACACACACACACACACACACACACACACACACACACACACACACACACACGAAAATACAATCAAATAAAGGAATAATCGCGTTTGCAAAAAGCTGCCACGTTCTCATTTTCCATGTTTCTTTGGCCTTTTTCTTTTGCTCCGACGTTCTTACTTTCCAATACATTATGCGATCATTCTCTTTTCTCTTTGGAAAACCACATCTGCTTCCTTGTCTGCGTCGCCACCAAATACTCGTTTTCTTCCAATAATCATCTTAAATCGGACTTTTGAACTACTAAATTGAAAAGAGGAGATGCAACGTCGGCCTCTCGTGCACCAGTAATGGCTACCTTCTTGCCCCCTCCAACATGCACCTCATGTAAGAACCTTGATAACCTGTTAAGACAACGCTTACCTGTACCTCCTCATCGAGACGAGACCAAGGAAATAAGTCTCACCTAACCACTCCTATTTGTACTTCTTCAAATATTCCCTTATAAACTTAGAAAGAATTACAAATATATGGTGCCAAGTCTTTCATATATTTTTTCTATTTGTTATAGTCTAACAATTTTCTTAATTAAGGACGAGAACGTAGATAATGAATAATAAAAGGTAGTGTGTTAAAATAATCGATCTATTCTACACATTTTAAATTGGCAATCAACGATCCTTTGTTAAGAAAATGATGTAAATGATGCTGGAATGAAAGGAATACATGTAATTTACTTATTTCATGATTGTTATACGATATTAATTACTCAGCTGTTATATATCTATAAAAATTATCTTTTTACTTTGACCCACACATATATCACGTACGTGGTGTTATAGTTAATATGCCTGTTTACGAGTCGGTGGACTGGGTTAGATTCCCAGCCCGGGCAGGCGGCGAGCATCTCTGCCTGCTGTTGATCCTCCCTAGCGTGCTGTCTGATAAATGTGTACCTGAGGATACCAAAAAAAGAGAAACTGTGGTTACCCGGATGTCATCCCTCCCCAGTGTCTCTTATTCACCGACTATGGGACGGAGAGGAGCACAGAGGCCGTATGCAGTTGCAGCTTAAGTCACGAACTGTACATTTATCTTACTAGGGAGATATTTTTAGATCGTGCTTTAAGCCAATGGAAGTCCAGTAACAGACAGATTTGTTCCGGTTTTATGAAGGATAAAATTATAACCTTGACAAACAGCAGCTAAAGCTGAGCACAATAACAAAGACAAAAGTCCACTTGTATACATTTTCCCCGCTCTATTTGCACAGTCTAACTGGTAAAGAATAACAAAAAGCTTGAAACCTACATTTTTCCGAGTAGCATTTTTTTTGATAAAACAACACTGGCAACGACGGAAAACACGCAAAACATACGTGTGGCTGAAACATAAATAAAATTGTGGCGCGGAGTCCCGCAAATTTCAGGGGGCCAGTTTGGAAGGGAAATTGTTGAGGCACAGACCGACGATTCAAGAATAACAAACACTTCCCCTGACACACAAAGTTTGAACCCCATTGCATTCCCGCCAAGAACATTTTATCAGACGCCAACCTCCATCACGCTACAGCTTCCTTCACTTGCACCCAGTTCGCATGCAACCCTTGATGAGGAAATTCTACCACGAAAATCATCTGGGGCTCATGATTGTGTGATAAAGTTTGCATCGTACCGCCGTTGCCGCCACCACGACGACGACCACCTCAACGACTTACCCCAATGCTTTGAAAAATGGTGTGTGTGTGTGTGTGTGTGTGTGTGTGTGTGTGTGTGTGTGTGTGTGTGTGTGTGTGTGTGTGTGTGTGTGTGTGTGTGTGTTTATTTATGAACATTTTATACGTTCATTTATCTATATACTTATCTTCTTAACGTATGTCTTTTTATCAATTTATTATAAACTCTCTAAAGCCACTTATAACTGTGTGAACACGTATTGGATATGCACATGGAAGGATAAAAAAAAAAAAAAACCTGCACAGTGCGTTTATGAATTTAGAGGAAGCGTACGACAATGTTACGAAAAGGGAGCTGAGGTATTGCATGAGGACATCAGGAGCAACAGAGAAGTATATGGGAGAGGTGAAAGACGAGTACGAGAGTAGTGCAACCGTGGCCACATGTGCTGGAATAGCGGAGTGTCTCTCAAGGTCGAAGTGGGACTACACACACCACGCACTTGTTTTGAGTCTCCTCATGCTCTCTGTAGTGAATGGATAGGCTGATGGATGAGGTCAGGCAGCAGTTTCCGTGGCTATATTATTTGCGGATGACATTGTGATATATTGCAAATGCTAAAGAGGAGTTGAAAATGAACTAGACAGGCAGAGGTATGCAATTGAGATAAGAAGGATGGAAATTAGATGGAGCAAGACAGAGTACATGTGTGTGAGTGAGACTGATGCAAATAGTACAGTGACGTTATATGATTGGAGTTGACGAAGGTAGATAAGTCTAAGTAATCGGGTCCAATTGTCAAAAGCAATGGAGAGCGTGGTCAGGAAGTGAAGATGAGCGTACAGGCCAGGTGGATTGACTGGAAAGGGGTGACAAGTGATTTGCGATACTTTACGGTGGCGAGACCTGCGTTGCTGTATGGTATGGAGACGATTCCACTGACAAAAGTACGGGAGTTAGAGCTGCGGCTGGCGGAGTAGAAGATGTTGCGATTTCCACTTGGAGTAACGAGAAGGGCCATGATCAGAAACGAGTATATCAGAGGGACAACACTTATACGATGGTTCGTAGACAAAGCGAGAGAGGCAATACTAAAATGGTTTGGGCATACATAAAGGAGAGATGCAGACTATCTTGGGAGGATGATGCTAAGGATGGAACTGGCTGAGAGAAGAGCATGGTCATGAAAGTTAATGGACGCCATCGAGGAAGACATGCAGGAAGACGGAGTAACGGAGGGCGAGGCAGAGGAGAGTGAAAGGTGTAGAGGCTTGATCTCCTCTGACGAATACTAACAAGCCCAAGCCGAAAGAAGAAGCGTATTGTCCCTAAGTCAGAGCCACCAGGTTTGGCGTCAAAGGTTGTGCGAGGCGACGCGTCCCTAGGCATATTTCGCTACGGATTTATTAATATGAACTCCGATTTCGGTAATATGACTGTGCAAGCAAAGAAGCCTCTGAGTACGAACGCACCATCAAAGCCACGAAGGAGCCACAACACCAACATGGTTCATTGACCAAACTTCTGCCGTGATCAATGAATTTTAGGTTATCGAGATTCAAGAAAAAAAAATCTTAATTCAGTCGACACAGACAAATGCCATGTCGCATTAGAGTTTCAATGTCTTCTTGAATAATCTGAGAATGCGATGTGAGCCTAACCACGTGACAACTTAAAAGGACTGTGATAAAAATATGTCCTTTCGTCTTGAGGCAGGTCAAGAAAGCACTAAAGCGTTTTCCTGCATTTCATTGTAAGAGGTGAGTATGGAAAAAGCTGCCACGCTAAAAAGGGAGAAAAGAATGTGATAGACGTCTGCCTTAAATTTTCAGGCGGGTCTCAAAAAATACCATCTCCCTTCTTCATCAGGAGTTCAAGGTGATGAATATTAAGATGAAGTAATAACGGTAGCGATAGACACTTAATCACACAATTCTCCTCCCGATTTCCGGGTGACCAAGGAAGCACTGAGTGTCTTCCCCCAGCTCAGAGTCCAAGGTGGCAGTCACGGCGATACGTTTTAAGTCCAGACCATCGCACCGCACGTCACCGAAAAGCTATACTTCAGAGGCTTAATTATCGGAGAAGCATTATCAACCACATAATTATCGGAAATTCAATATCTCCACTCAGAAATCCGTTGATAAATATCGTCACTTGGATGTTCATAATGATGGCTCTGAGATGATGATTTTTGAAAGCATTTGCCAGCCGCTCTGACACCGCGAAGGTGTGACGAACCTTCATGGCGGATTCTGTGTTTGAGGCTCAAAAGACTGCTTGGATGCTACTTCAGGATGTGTTTGGTTTAGAGAGTGAAAAGGGTTAAAAGGAACCTATCGTTATGTATAAGTTTAAAACAGAAAACGTAAAATTATTTCTGACGATTTTTTTTACAATTCTAATAAAACAATTAAGAACGGCATTTCAGATATATATATATATATATATATATATATATATATATATATACACACCCAGATCTCTATAGATATATATATATATATATATATATATATATATATATATATATATATATATATATATATATATATATATATATATATATATATATATATATATATATATATATATATATATATATATATATATATATATATATATATATATATATATATATATATATATATATATATATATATATACACAATGCACACACGCGCGTAAAAACACGCACTAACTACGAAAAAGCGACGTTATCTTCGTCAGTACTTATCAAAGATGTCTCCCCTGCGATTGAACAGCCATAAACGGTTTATCAAACTCTTTCATCGCTCATTTCCTTCTCATATTTGATTGTGATGAGTAGAAATCCGACGAGGGAATTTCATTTAGCATTTACATATCATATTTTATCTTCAAAAGCCGTGCGTTTCGAAGGACTCTGCACTCAGGGACATATTTCCTTTACTTTCAAATTCTGATAACATTTTTCCTTAACGTCATTATATGTGTAAAGCCTGTGTTTTGGGGGGCCTCATCATAACAGGATCAAGATGAGAATAAATACCTAGATTATTTCCGAACATCAATGTTAGCGAAAGGAAATGAACACTTAAAAATCAATTGTATCCTCATATTTAAATGCAGCATTATACCAAACCTTAAATTCTAATTATCTAAAGCTTCTTGAGATCGAGGTCAACCAGGAGGCGGATTAAAAGGTAGAGAGAAGAGAGCAGAGGAGGAGGAAACATGAAAACATGGAAATGCAGGCAACAAAAAGCCTATTGGCTCATTACGAGGTTGCCCGCTTTGGTGATTTAATTTAATTAATTTAATTCAATTTTCTCACCAATTTCACAGTCGCGAATGAGGTCGGGGTCACTTACTGGTACCAGAGAGGAGGAGGAGGAGGAGGAGGAGGAGGAGGAGGAGGAGGAGGAAATGAAGACCAAACAAAAAAAAAGAGAAAAAATGGGAGAAGTGGAAGGCGAAAGAAGTGACGAAAACAAAAAATGAACAGAGGGAAGAGTGAAGGAGAACGGAGGACAGTTAGAAGAAGCGGAACACGGAGCGGAAAAGGAAGTGGAGGAGGAGCAGTAGAATTCAGGACCGTCGGTGCACACAATTTGGATTACGGGGCGGCTGTTACCCTTGCGACCTCCTTACGTCTCCCACCTAAATCATCATCAGGAAGTCGGCAGACCATGTCATTCTTTGCTCGGCTTTCCTCTTTCTCTGAAAGTCTGATGAATGCGGGATGTTTACAAGAACAGAAATGTTTATATTGTATGATGGTCGCTTTCATTCCATCTGTGTACTTCCGAGCGTAAGTATGGTATATGCGAATGGATAGCTCGTTATTGTGTGTAAATCAAATTAAATGCAATAATTTACTTAAATGCTTATCATACAAATAACTCTTACCATATCTTATTTAAAATCCAAGCATGCCGATTTGCATCGATACTATTATGCCATAAAAGTAAACGAAAAACAAGCCTGTATCAAACATGATAGTCAGATCGTACGGGAACGAGGAATGGGCTTTAAATAATTCTACTTTACACTATTTCTGATAGACAAAAAGACATCCAGCTCAGTAAGTGTAAATAAAAGGAATGTTAATATTTTATTGCATGTACATCACATAGGTAATATTCGAAGCAGCATGAAATATCGGTTGTCATACAAAATTACCCTGCCTAGTCCCGCACTCATCAATATTTCATGCTCTGTCGAATATTATCCATGTGATTTGCAAACAATAAATCATTGAAAACCTTTTACTTGCACTTGCAGAACTAATGTATTTTTATATACTTTAAATGAGAAAACAAAAATTGAAGCCCATTGTTGACATGACCGTTTTTCGTGTGCTTGTATGGTATAAGATGCAAATCGACGTGAGGGTTATTCGTATAAACAAACATTCAAGTATATTATTGAAGAAATAGTTGGAATATTTACCGCAAGTAGCCAACAATATCGGACACTTTGATTTTCACCCAGAACGAGCTAGCAATGCCCACGTGCCACTCCTATCAAAATTCACGCTTGTAGATGGACTAATGAAATGAAACCGATTATTGTTAGTTACATATCAATGGCATGTGAAGCTATCATAGCCAACCACAACATAGGTGCATGAGATAACGTTAAAGGTGTAGGACGTATTGATTTTTACCCAACAACCCATATGGAAAGGTTGGCTCATCAGTAGATTTTTTTTTCTTTTTTTACGTCGCTGCCTGTTGCGCCGGTAGGCATCTTCCTGGTGGGGCCTGATGGTCGGCCCAAGGCTTCTTCCAGGTGGGGCCTGATGGTCGGCCCAGCCCGTTCTGGCGCAAGCGAGTGTTTATAGTGGCGCAAAAGGTGATTGCCACATGTAATTAATATATGAACATAGCGTTCCCATTCTATATTAGTGAAAAGCGAAATCAATATAAAAAAAAAAACAACTTATCGCACTAGGTCAGTTTCATTGTGACCTTTTTGGTCCAGTGATGATTTTCCGTCGTGAAAAATATAATCAAGTTATGCAGCGGCTTTGTTTTTTTCAAGGGGAAACAATGGTTGAAAAAAAAAATGTATTACGGGTGTGCATAAACTGTTCAGATTCATTAAAACATTGGACAAAAACTGATGCTGTGCTGAAAACAAGGCGTTCAGACAAGATTTGTGAGGACGGGAAAATATATTATATATAAACTCCCTGATGCCAAAATGTCCCCAACATGGTATTAAATGAAAACTATTTTCTGCCACTCTCATCAAACAGATCGAAAATTTGCATGAGTGAGGTATACTTAAAGTAAAATATCTTTTTTTCTATACTATAACTGACAATATCGTGTTCCACGTATAAACACCTCGGAGATCGCATATTAGCCGCAGCATGTTTCTGAGAAAATGTTACGCTGGAGAGACTCTGTCCTAGATTGGCTGACGTGGCTTCCAAGAGTCTTGATTTTGGCTCCGAGGCAAGTAATTTGTAACGTGGGGTTTGGGCTGCGGAGAGTTCCACGCGAGGATATGATGAGAGAGAGAGAGAGAGAGAGATTCATATATTAATTACAAGTGGCAATCACCTTTTGACACACTATTTTCAATCGCTGCATCGGTACCTCTTATATTATCTACTGATGAGCCAACCTTTCCATATGTGTTGTTGGGTGAATATCTATACGTCCTACACTTTTAACATTATCTCATAAACCTATGTTGTGGTTGGCTTTGGTATAGAGCCTGTCAGCAGTCTCTGCAAATTAGTAATCATATAGAATACAGACCCTATTCATAACATGAACAGAATTTCTCATCCTTTAAAGAAATAACAAATTAGTACTATGAGTTTCCTTATTTTTTTAAAAATATCTAAAATCATATATTCTTTCTTCGTATTTAATTTGTAATGCGATAAATTTGAACAGTGAAAATATGTAAAAAAATTCTTGGAAATAGAGAAAACTCTGAAACAACTGAAACAAACACAACCTTCGTTAATTGCATTCCCGCAAGGTAATCCAATCCACCTCCCTCGTCTTCATTACTTTCTGGAGGAGGAAGGAGTCCCTGGGAAGTGGGGGAGACAGGAGGGGAAAGATATCCATTTACCTTCCAGCCTCTAATCTGCCAGGCCACACGTTCGATAGTCTCCGGAAATCTTCTTGAGAAAACAATGGAAGACAGTAATTCCATAGAATGCTAGGTCTCTATGTGGTAAAAATCTCAGTTATCCATCTTGGGTTGGCTAAGGAAAGGATGCCCGCTTTTGTATATATGTTTGACCTGCGTACATATTACGTATTTCTTATATTACATAAATATATTTATTATTAACAAATTCTTATTGTTGTCACTGACCAAGAATACAGGTTCCATTGCACATTTGATTCTAGAAATACCGATCATGCTTCACTTCAATGATGATATTAGTATACGTTCCCATTCTTTATCATTATTATCATCGATAGCTTAGCAAGGAAAATGTATTGTAAACTAGTAACTTTGAGTTTTTCTCTCCTAAAAAATGGGGCTGAGATGTCAGGACCAACCCTCGTTCAAATATGAACAGAACATTCATCACTTCATATAGTACTACTTATTTTTAATCAATAATAAAAAAAAGGCAGAAATAATATTTCATGAACGATACATTTACAAAATTAAAATATAATCACATGAAAACTCCACGGTATTCAGATTAGTGTAGGGAGGAAAGCCGGAAAAATACCTCTTCTGCTTATAACTTGGTCCAAATCTCCAATAGAATTCCCATGGGAAAGGGTCCAAAGCGATAAACAGCTCGTCACTGGCAGGCGGTCGCGGTGATCGCAGAGCAAACGACAAAAATATATCTACCGTGAGACGGGAGAGCCACAGCTACCTAAAGAATTGCCCTTGAGACGCATCAGCCGTTTTTTCCTCTCGGCTGGCGGGACACGCCTGAGAGTACACAGAAATCAATGCTTCCTTACGTCCAGGACTCCTCCTCCTCCAAGCCAGTCTTGTTCCTACCGTCTCGCAAGCCAGCGTAGAGAGAAGAAAACTCTGAACCGACTGTAGTATCATTGCCGCTTTAGGTGGCACTGATCCCAGTTTAAAAATCTTGATTATCTAATTATTTTGTCTACTTGTAAATGTCCTTAATTAAATAAGATCACCGCGGCGAGTTCCTAACATCCCACGAACTACGTAAATAAAGAGGAAGGGAGGGGGAGATGTCTAGAGGACAACATGTCGGGAATGGAAAATGTTTAAGGGGGAAGGGCGTTTATGAGAGGAAGGGGAAGTCAAAAGGGGAGGCGGTGGCTGAGTCGTCAAAGTAACGGCCTCGTGTTCAGGAGGACGCGAGTTCAATCCCCGCCCGGTGCCACCAAGCTGGGATTTTTCAGCCGCCGCCGAGTGGCTTAAAACTACCCACATGCTGTCCAGAAGACCACCTATCAACCCGGACTCTAGATTCTAGGATCAAAGATGAGCTCTGGGAGGGCAGCATGAGCCAATGCAAGATGGCGCCACTATAAACACTCGCCTGCGCCAGAACGGGCTGGGCCGACCATCAGGACCTACCGGAATGAAGCCTTGGACCGACCATCAGGATCCACCTGAAAGAAGCCTACCGGCGCAATAGGCTGCAATGTAAAAAAAAACAAAAAAAAAAAAAAAAAAAACACTCGAACAGTACGAGTGGACGTCCCCCAAAATGATATTAAAGACCTATATAACGAATGTTTGTCCGAGCCTTTGGTCCTCTTACGAGCAGCTCAAAGGATGGGTGGGTCGGCAACATGTATACCGTTAAATTATTGCACAACACATGTCTTCGTATCAAGTTACAGAATCATTTCTTATCTAATGGGTGAAACCATCATTTCTTTTCCTTTTAAATTTTATGCAAATCAAAGCACTGACATCGAAAACTCAAAAATTAATTTTTTTCCTCTTCCATGCGTCGTCCATCTGTAAGGAATTGGAGCGCATCACTTTGGTGCCATTTTCCTTGCCAGCTGTGTCTTTTCTTTGTAACTTGTAAGAATGCTAACCCTTTGGCCTTTCAGATTTTTTGTTTTATTTCGCACATCCCGAAGCCCTGTCTGTTATCACAGAAGATATCGTGGCCCGGAGTGCAAGAGAGCGCTTTTGGGAATGAACACTCAGGAAAACTGTTAAACAGACAAAAGGGAGCAAAGGAAGGCACGGAGAGGGAATAGTATTAAGAGGCTCAGCAGCAATTTCTCGTTTCAGTTATTGGTACAGCTGTCTTTTGTTCCTCATGGACTTATATTTTTTGGTAATGGAGACAAATGAACAGAACAAAAAATCCCGCGAGCTGTTCCTGTAAAATGAACAAAAAATGTCATATATGATCAAATCCTGAAATCATCAGATAAACTTCCTGAGGTGAGAAGATTCTTTTCCCTTCAGAGATAGGAAAGAAATACCAAAATGAATCATCATGAAAAAAAACCTCGACTATAATGAAGAGAATAACGAGACACAAACAAACGTTTAAGGTAATAAGCCGGATTTTGCGGACGATGGCCCACGTGGATGATGGCCATTATTCACGTGTAGCCCACTCAGTAATTTTCTTAATATAATTTGCTAATCCAGTTGTACAGATAGGAGTCTCTAACAGAGTAAACCAGGTGCTTATATTGTATGTTATTATTTCGTGTCCTTAAACCTACAATTTTCCCATAATGATAAGGAGCACAGCTGCTACCTAAACCTTTACTGAGTGGTATCTGATCGCTTGTTTTTGGTTATTACTTACAAAACTACATCATACCGTTACCCTTCAACCTATTTACACACACAGCACCAAAATGTAATACCGAGTGTAATCTGGGTATCTAATGTCACTGTATAATCCATAACATGTTTCATTTATGTAAGCCTGCTTCCAGACTGATCCCTTTAGAACCTGGAACAAAACGTATCGTTCCCGGTTTAAAAATATACACATATTGATAGTTGTGCTGTGCGTGGATACTTGAATGTTAATCCAACATGATCTCCCGTACTAGGAAATACTCTTTGATGGGCATTTGGATATTTGATATTTTAACTGAGGGGTCGAATAAAACAAATTAAATGCGGCTTTATTATACGTTCCACGTTTTTATTACCATAATTTTCTCACATCAATCATCTAAAAATTGATGAATGACAACTTACAACCTTGTTACGATACACGCGGTCTATCATGTCGCGAAAGAAGACATTTTGATTTTTTTTTTTGTGTTTAATAATGACGATGAATATCTTATTTCATCAAAATGTCTAAGATAACACTACTCAAAAGTGCACTAACATCGTGTAAGCATGTTTCCTTGCTGAACGCTCCCCAGACTGATTACCTCCTGTGCCTTTTCACTGAACATTATTACTCACTTACTTTGTGAAATAAATTGTAGTTATACTTTGTTATGTGAGGTTACTGAAACATAACTGGCGATGGACACAGTGTGCTCATGAAAATTTAGCAACTCATTCGCCTGAATTGCTTTTTTTGCTTATCTACTTATTTTTTTTCTGAGAAAATATCTTTAAAAAATAATATATTCTAAGTTGATTTCAGCACACTAACGTTGATAAAGTGTATGAAGATTTAGCAGCTTCTTGTGAATCCGAATAAGCAAATAATGGATAAGCAACTTGCCTGGGACACTGAGCAGTGTAATGGCAGGGTAGTTTTTTCAGTCTGAAGGTTCCCTGTTCTTTTTCAGAAAGGGACGACCAGCCCCTTTTTCCATTCAGAATAAATGGTGTCAAACTGTCAAACGGCAGTCAAGAGAGCATGAAACAAGCAAATCATGGCCTCTCCAGCTTTGAACAACTCTGCAGTGATATTACAAAAATCAGCAGCTGCCTTTACACCTCTCAAACTTGTCACAGCCTCTCTGACCTCGCTAAGGTGGATCAACAGCCGTCATTTGCAACTCAGCATCTGGGAGTTGCTCGCCTGGAGCGTTCGTCATGTAAATGTGATCAACGTACTCAGCCCAACGAGCCCCTCTGTCAATCACTGTCTGACACCAGGCAACCATCTGCTGTTTGGACAGAGCTCACCTAAGAGGGAACTATTTTTAGGCTCAGTAAGCAGGTCGGAGGTCATTTGCATTGAAATGGCCCTCGACATCCTCGGCGAGACTCCTGACATACATCTCCTTGTCTCTCCTCAGGAGAGTTCTACTCCTACGCGACAGAGCCATTGGTTCCAATTTCCAGCAAGCCTGGTAGCGTTTCCCCGAGGCAAATCCATTCATATATATCGACCGCTCTCCACTGCACTCCTTTGCAGCTTGAAGAGTTTCACGTTTGAAGGTATCCTACAGTTATACCGGGTTCTTAAGGGGGCTGACTACATTGAACCGATTTGAGACGGTCACTGCATGCACATGGGAACATGCCAAGTTTTTTAGTCTCTCGAGATGAATTACAGTATGGAATATCTCGAGATTCGTCTTGACTTGACTAAAAGCTTGAGTGTTGCAAAATAAAGCCTATGATCAGTTGCAGAAGACTCTGCATTCTGATCTAGGTATCTTTATTTCACGTATATATAGGGAGATCAAAACTCCACCTGCTTCAATTAGCCTAAGAATGTTCCAAAGGCAGTAACGATTCGTTGCATAAAACTTTACATGTTGGCAGCTCCTCGGGGAGTTAACCGCTCAAAAGACATAATAGGACAAATTGTGAATACTCAACAAAAGCTGAATAATAAACGATATAGTCCCTGGCTACACCACCCAACACACACACACACACACACACACACACACACACACGCAATACATATATATATATATATATATATATATATATATATATATATATATATATATATATATATATATATATATATATATATATATATATATATATATCGTGCGAAATCTGTTCTCCGACTGATCAAAAACTCCTTCATTAACAGAAAATGCCAAAACCTTGCTTTTACTAATTCTTCCCGGGACTTCTGGCATTTAGCCAAAATCATATCCTCCAACTTCACTTCTTCATCTTTCCCTCCTCTCTTTAGTCCTGACGGCAGCACCGCCGTCTCATCTATCTCTAAGGCTGAACTCTTCTCTCAAACTTTCTCTAAAAACTCCACTCTGGACGATTCTGGGCATATTCCTTCAACTCATCCCGCCACTGACTCTTTTATACCTGTTATTAAGATTTTTAAGAATGATTGTTTCTATGCCCTCTCTGGCCTCAATCCTCAGGAGGCTTATGGACCAGATGGAGTGCCTCCTATTGACCTTAAAAACTGTGCTTCCGTGCTGACACCCTGACTGGTCAAACTCTTTCGCCTCTGCCTTTCAACATCTATCTTTCCTTCCTGCTGGAAGTATGCCTTCATACAGCCTGTGCCTAAGAAGGGTGACCGTTCCAATCCCTCAAACTACCGTCCTATAGCTTTACTTTCTTGTCTATCTAAAGCTTTTGAATCAATCCTTAACCGGAAAATTTAAAAGCACCTTTCCACTTCTGAACTTCTATCTGATCGCCAGTATGGGTTCCGCAGGGGCGTTCTACTGGTGATCTCCTTGCCTTCCTAAATGAGTCTTGGTCATCCTCTCTTAGCCGTTTCGGTGAAACCTTTGCTATTGCGCTGGACATATCAAAAGCCTTTGATAGGGCCTGGCACGAATCTCTGCTTTCCAAACTACCCTCCTACGAGTTCTATCCTTCTCTTTGTACCTTTATCTCCAGTTTCCTTTCTGACCGTTCTATTTCTGCTGTGGTAGACGGTCATTGTTCTTCCCCTAAACCTATTAACAGTGGTGTCCCGCAGGGCTCTGTCCTATCTCCCACTCTCTTTCTGTTCATTAATGATCTTCTTTCCAAAATGAACTGTTCTGTCCATTCTTACGCCGATAACCCCACTCTGCATTATTCAACTTCTTTCAACAGAAGACCCACTCAACAGGAACTAAACGATTCCAGGCTGGAGGCTGCAGAACGCTTAGCCTCAGACCTTACTATTATTTCCGATTTGGGCAAAGAAGAACCAGGTGTCCTTCAACGCCTCAAAGACACAATTTCTCCACCTATCCACTCGCCACAATCTTCCAGATATCTATCCCCTATTCTTCGACAACACTCAGCTATCGTCTTTTTCAACATTAAACATCCTCGGTCTATCCTTAACTCAAAATCTCAACTGGAAACTTCAAATCTCTTCTCTTACTAAATCAGCTTCCTCGAGGTTGGGCGTTCTGTACCGTCTCCGCCAGTTTTTCTCCCCCGCACAGTTGCTTTCCATTTATAGGGTCTTGTCCGCCCTCGTATGGAGTATGCATCTCACGTGTGGGGGGGCTCCACTCACACAGCTCTCCCAGACAGAGTGGAGTCTAAGGCTCTTCGTCTCATCAGCTCTCCTCCTCTTACTGATGGTCTTCTTCCTCTTAAATTCCGCGGCCATGTTGCCTCTCTTTCTATCTTCTATCGATATTTTCATGCTGACTGCTCTTCTGAACTTGCTAACTGCATGCCTACCCCCCTCCCGCGGCCCCGCTGCACACGACTTTCTACTCGTCCTCATCCCTATACTGTCCAAACCCCTGACACCTCTCCACCCGAAATTGATCTCTTTTGGCTTCTCTTTACTTTTATCTTTTATAGGAGCGGCGAGTAGCGGGCTTTTTTTTCGTACTTTGTTTGTTGCCCTTGAGCCGTGTCCTCTGATGTAAAAAAAAAAAAAATATATATATATATATATATATATATATATATATATATATATATATATATATATATATATATATATATATATATATATATATATACACACACACACACACACACACACACACACACACACACACACACACACACGCACACACACTTTGATTCCGATGATTGTGTATTAGGTTCAACTGTTTTAGGTGGCTAATGCATTATGCCACAACATAAACATTTATTATACTACCTAGTGTCACGAGGTCACGAAAGGGAGGCTATTGGTAAATTCCATAATGTCTATCACCACAATTATCGTGAGAGGATGCGGATATGACGTGTCAGGACACATAAAGAGCATGACTATTATCACGAATCAACAGCTTTCTCGTGATTAATCATTTCATATAGAATATAACACATGTAATATATCCCTTAAGGAGCTGGATAAGCCACATAACCTTGTTAACGAGATCTCAAATGGAGCCCCTTAATATCAATCAGTTTCTAATTACTTGGATTGGCCCTCCACCTTGGCAAGTGCCGCCTTGGGAGGGAGGGAGGAGGAGCTCATGAATGATTATATTATATCATCCAAACCTTCAAAAGCCTCACCTCCATAAGCTTCACCCTCTACTGCCTACTTGTCCCCAGACGCCTGCTTCATACACACCTGCTTCCACTCCACTTAAATAACCTTTACCTGACTCACACCCATCTGCTTCCCGCCCAGCCCCCTCCATCACCACGTCACTCACTACAGCAAGGTTAATACTTTTTTTTTACCAAGCTTATTCATTCATTGAATGATTTAACATATGTATCTGTTCTGAGTGATCAAAATTCTTCCTCTGACAGAATCTTTTTTTCTTGGGTTTCATATGACATAACATTGACTCATTTATTTAATCTGGTAGCAATTATCAATCCATAAATGTTGAATGATTTTTTTTTCATCGAAGAAAATCGACGAAAATCTAATTTCTATACATATGAGAAATGATAACCTTCCTATAATATTATTTCCAATGATGTAATTTCTTATGTAATGAATAAAGGTGATATTTTTTGACACTAAGATTTTGAGTGACTGAAAGCTGAAACGGAGACATGAAAACCAACCACTTTGAGAAGCATTAAAAAGACATTTCTCCTTCTCCCACGCCTCAACCACTTCAGAAAATCCAGCATCCATTCATAATTTTTCTTTGTAAAAAATCACATTCTGGACACAAAATCAAAGAAACTTTTTGGTATGTGCTTATCAACCCATTGTTAGTTACGGCACCACTACAAGGTCCACGGGCAGGTTAGGACGTTACATAACCTTGTGTAGCGGTCAATCAACGACTCTAAGGTAGACGACAAGTAAGAATGTTTTATTAGTTCAGCAACGTCTATGTTAATTATGTAGTGACGACAAGATTGTATATCATTTAGGTCTTACAAAAAAGATTAACGTTAGAGAAATCATGCCGAGTATACCTAAACAACCTGCACTCACCCCCGGCCTCCAAGGAAGGGGTCGCTTCCCTAAATTCTATGAATCCTATACAGCTAAAGAGCATATCGTAGAGTAATAAAGATATTTAACGGGAATATAAGCCTTATGAGTCTTTATTCCTACGAGAACCAGTCTCTAAGAATTAAAATAAAATTAAGTTTTGTTGAAAAGGTAAAAAAAAGCAATATCCTAATTATGAAATAGATATCATGGCAGGTGCGTGTAACAATATATGGCTCGTTACAAATTAGGGAACGGAAAATTAAGGGCCATCGAAGAAAGATTGAAATACGAGAATAATATTCGATATGATGAGGACCAAAGCCTTTCAAGGACTGGGGAACGAACTAAAGCTGATAGCATTTGGGTTTTATGAAAGCTAACAAATGCGTCTATATGTTCGCACGTCTATTTGTGAATCAGGAGAGGAATAGAGTGAAAACACAACGAAGGATAGACACACACGTAGGAAAAAAAAAATTCGTTTTAATTAATTAAAACGTGTGTGTATGTATGTGTGTGTGTGTGTGTGTGTGTGTGTGTGTGTGTGTGTGTGTGTGTGTGTGTGTGTGTGTGTGTGTGTGTATTTACCTAATTGTGACATACGCTCGCGCTGTGTGTAATAATAATCATAATAATAATAATAATAATAATAATAATAATCATAATCATAATCATAATAATAATAATAATAATAATAATAATAATAATAATAATAATAATAATAATAATAATAATAATAATCGGTTTATTAAGAGACAGCCGCTGTTAAGCTGAAAATATACTCGATACAAATACAATATTGAAGTACAATAAAACAATAAAAAGGTGAAAAGTACAATATGAAAGAGATATCGGGGGTCTGTGGATAACACTGGGAAAGTTGTGATGAAAATGTTTAGGGCGGGGGGGGGGAGGAGGTGCGGTGATGGAATGCAGTGCGTTTGTGCGGTAGTTTTCCGGGTGGCGGGTCAGGTGTTAGGCCCCAGGTCACCTCCCGGTCAGAAAGGGTCAGGTCGCGGCTGATGGGGGAGGGATGCAGGTAGAGGCGTATAGTCTAAAAAAACTATAAAGTCAGTCTACATCATTTTCTCATATGTCAGCTATTTACTTTTTTTTAAATATTCTGTATACATTAAATAGGGCTATGTAATGCTATAAATACATCACTTTTTTTGAATAATGTGAAAGAATTGTATGAATTATAAAACACGTGATATTTTTTTCTGACGTTCTCAACGATCAAGATACAATGTCACTCCCTCCCCGATGACAGTTACTCCAACAGCTGCCCTTATACCCCGAGGGTTAGATTTGCAGCGCTGAGGCCCCGGGCGGACCCCACCCAACCTAACTTCATATTTGTGTCAGACTATAATATTAATACTGATATCAATAATAATAAGCATTAGAAGAAGGGAGCTTCAATAACGCTAACCACCGCTGAAGACAATAGTCCCGATGCACCAGTTTCGATTATTTTCTCCTCTCTCCCCATCCCCCGTAATATTCCCCCTTCCTCCCCCCCCACCCCACCCCCCACCCCAACAAACATGGTCTGGGCTGAATTACCTCCCAACCACTCCAGAAGCTTACTGGAGGCACTCAGGGTTTGGATCGGACCAACTTACAACTCAAGGGAAGCTTTCACGTTTTGACTTCAGAGCACAGGCGAGTTTTCCATGGAGCAGCCCGAATGGATTCATTCAGTCATGCCTTTTTTTTCTCTCTCTCTTTTATTCGTCCTCTTTTACTCAGTTTTCGTTGGCAGTTTCCACAAACCTGGGTTGTCTTCCGATCCACGCAACAGCTTTCGATCAAGTATTATAAAACAGGGCAAGTATTCTTTTTTTTTCCTTGGGGGGGGGAGGGGAACCTTGCCGGCAGACTAGCACAACTTTCCTTCCTATTAGCTACCAGAAACAACAAGGAGTACGCAAGACGCCTGTAAGACATGCAAATTTCTGCCAGTGGACATAAAATAACAGCTTCTTTTGCTTTCGTCACGAGGACACGTTGGCACTAATTAGCGTCAGCGGCTGTTGTCTTTCCAGGAAACTCTAATTTGCTTACTAAAGTTGCGTTACTCAGCGACACGTTCACTCGATGCTTCACTATTATCATTTAAAGTGGAAAGGAGTGACGCGTCCTCCAGGATATCGATTTGCGTTTTTATTTTTGTAACTTTTTTTCTATCCAGATGTCACGTGAGTAGTCCGGTTGTCATCCCATTTTTCACATTTCTTCAGTTCTCTCTCTCTCTCTCTCTCTCTCTCTCTCTCTCTCTCTCTCTCTCTCTCTCTCTCTCTCTCTCTCTCTCTCTCTCTCTCTCTCTCTCTCTCTCTCTCTCTCTCTCTCTCTCCCTGCCGATTAAAATGGTTTATAGTAATAATATCTGATAACTGTGCTTCATCCACGTCTCCAAAAGTCTCACGACATGAACACACGTCAAGAGATAGCCGTCCCGTTACTGTTAACTTATTAAATAAGGTCAATCAAGTCAAGTGTGTGTGTGTGTGTGTGTGTGTGTGTGTGTGTAAATGAGGGGGGGGCTGCGTGTGTGGGGGATTGGGGGATCACAAACTGTCTCGTCAACAGCTCGATTTAGAAAGCACGACGGATTTCAGGGGAATTTATTCAGTGTGTCGAGTTTCAGGGACTATGTATAACTATACTGCAATAACACATTTTCCATTCCATACGGAAACTACGTAGATATATATTGCAATCACCCATGTTAGTAGAACTATTATCAAACTGAATATTGTCAATATTATTATTATTATTATTATTATTATTATTATTATTATTATTATTATTATTATTATTATTATTATTATTATTATTATTATTATTATTATTATTATTATTAATATTATTGTCATTATTATTATTATTATTATTATCATCATCATTATTATCATTATTATTATTATCATCATTATCATTATAAATAACTTTTCAGGGGAGAAGCCCCCGCTGCGGTGCGCAGGCTAGCGTGCTTCAATTGTCTTGGGAGTATTTCACCTTCCCAAACCATTTGAGAAATTGATGATTTTAGGCGAATAAATCTTTTCCCGACCAATCCACTCGGGACTCGAACCCAAGCTCCGAGACGGGAGGTGCGCATTCTGGCATTGAACCATAGGGCCTTTGGAGTCTTCACCCGCCATGGTCGCCCCCTCGAAAATAACGCTAGCGAGGTAGGGCGGGTCCCGCTCTTTTATGCAAGTGTCACATTCACGATCTTGACTCACGACGCCTCCCGACGTCAGGCCACACGACGACTGTTTTGAAAAATTTCAAAACAATCGGCGCCCTCCCCGACGCGTCATCCGTCGGCAGTAAACCACGACCGTTGGATGTCCATCTCAACAATGTTTCAAGAACCATCGTCTCGACGTGGCCTATTTACGATGATCATAACGCACGTTTGACAGCGCGGCATTTTGTAAGGTCGGAAGGCGTCAGGAGTCAAGATCGTGGATGTGTGACACTACCCTTAGGCTTCCGCATAGGCAAGGGAGCGTCGGCCGCCGCGTTAGTTAAAATTCTGGTTGGGTAGACTATTATTATTATTATTTTATTGTTATTACTGTTCTTCTTCTTCTTCTTCTTCTTCTCCTTCTTCTTCTTCTTCTTCTTCTTCTTCTTCTTCTTCTTATTATTATTATTATTATTATTATTATTATTATTATTATTATTATTATTATTATTATTATTATTATTATTATTATTCATTCTTATTGGTAGTAGTAGTAGTAGTAGTAGTAGTAGTAGTGGTAATAGTAGTGGTAGCAGTAGTAGTAGTAGTAGTAGTAGTAGTAGTGGTAATAGTAGTGGTAGTAGTAGTAGTAGTAGTAGTAGTAGTAGTAGTAGTAGTAAATGCAGTTTGATTAACGAGTGATTCATGATGCAAAAAAAAAAAAAATCTTCAAATCTGAACTGCATAACGTAACCCATGAGTGGCTGAGTGAGCCGGGCAGTGAGCCGGGGCGACGCCTGGCCGGGGCTCAGGTAAAGCAATTAAGAGAGGAGTCGCGCAGCCTTGCTCGCCGAAATTGTAGCTTCCGGATCATAATGAAGACAAGTAGCTGGGAAAATGAGGAAATAAAGCGTGCGACAGACAAAGGATATTAATTTCGAAACACAAGTGCATAAAATTAGCAACGGCATCCAATCATTTTACACTGTTTCCTATGCTAGAAATAATAACTTTTTGCAGACTTTTGATATGGCTGAAGCATTATTTGGGGAGGTTCGTTTTCAAGCACATTTGGCATATTTCGATCTTCTCAAATGTTAATTATAGTCCAAGGCTCAATATATTTTTTTACAGGCAATTAAAAGTCCAAGTGGTGGCGGATGACCCTGTGAAGTGCGTGAAGATGGCAAAATTGAAGGATATGAGTTCCATCTCAGCTGCAGGCACGTTGAAAGTTTAATTAAGGAGACGTCGTGCTCGTCGCTGAGAGACGCGATACTAGACACTCATATAAGAACACATGTCACCCTACCAGAGAGAAAGGTCATCAAATATTCATAGATTGATTAAGATTCATGGAAAGCGTTTACGCGGGAAAGTGCGGTATCTTGAGGACGTGATTTGCCTTGATTTCGATGTTATGAAATTTAAAGGGAAACTGCTGATCTTTCCTACCTTTTCTTATAATCTTTTTTTTTTCTCGATTTTCCACTCATGTCCCTAAGACATCTCCGTCGGGCATGTTCATTATTTACAGACTTAAATTACAGTTTTAGTTGGCATATTTAAACAAATTATTGGATTTCTTCTCTCTAAACTTTCTCATGAAATTTACAATTGAAATTAGTTTTCCGAGTATGAACACTGTGATTACAAAATTATATACGAGCTTCGTTATAATTACGAAATACAATTATGTAATCATGTGGAGGCAGAGGTCACAGCGAGCAAAGGATGGTACGAGGAGGCAGTGAGGAGAGAGAGAGGCGAGTGAAGGAGTGTATGAGTGGAGGGGATGCGGAAGGGTACAGGAGGAGATCTACTTTACCCAACTTCGGCGGCTGCTTCAAAAACTAAGGAAAAGTTACAAGGCCCATCGTCAAGTCACTGGGTGAGATCAGGAAAACTCATGCGTTTGAAGCCTTCCTCTATGAACGTTCCTTTTTTTCAATGTGACTCTTGAGAGTTTAATTTTCAGATACGACGCTACTCGAAACCGTAACCGTCAACGAGAGTAGGCACGGTTCACTCACCTAAAGCCTTTGATCATACTTTTTTCTTTTTACCTTCCTCTCTGAATACTGTTTCTGGTGTCGCTCACTCTTGCCTGTCAGCGAAACGTGTCCACCTATATTCATGAAGAAAATAATAGTGCAGATGTAATAATCTAAGAGTCAGGTAGTCTTGACAATACGACCACGAGAGTTCAGTTTAAAACACACATATGTCGGTCTCACTGGACTTAACACAGAAAATCTAATGCAAAGATGAGTTATTTCAATACCACAAGTTTTCTTTATATATTAATTCGCTTATTTCATGTATGGGTATTTTTTTCATTTATTACACTCCATTTTTTAAAGCATTGTATTTGGCAATTAGATTTACGTGGCTTATGCTTCATCTTTTATAAAGCAATTATTTTTGCAATTAGAAATATTTAAAAAAAAAATTATAGAGGCAATACGCAGAATTTCTAGTGAAAAAAAAGTTTTATTAAATGAAAAAGAAATATACCTCGATTTGTTTTTTTTCCGTCTCTTTGCTTTCGAGTCACTTTGTCTAAGTCGTCCTGCCTTCTGCCGCGACACCTTAAGACCTTTAACATCAAACAAACACGCCCAGGGACGAGCCGTGGTAAATGCACACTAAGACATAACGCCCATCCATTCCTCGCTCAACAGTTAGGTTTTCATATTCCCTTAGCTGACATGTCACACGTAAACCCCCTTTCCTTCCCTCCGTGCCAAGCCCCGTTCTCTGTTTCTCTTGGTTCACAGGCAAAGTAACGTGCAGGCGAATAAGGAAAGTAAATACAATAGAATCAGCTTTCACATCAACGTACTAGATAGATTCAAAGTTTACTCCTCATCAATTTATTTATGATTAGTTATATATTAAACGTAATCTGAGGATCCAGCCGCGGCTCAGACAGCCATCTTCCCTCTCCTTCTCTTTCGACCAATCACCGCCCCACTCCACGTCCTCACCAGGGAAGGCAAGGACACTACATCTACACAGGCCTCCTCCTCCTCCTCCTCCTCCGCGCCTCTTCCTCCTCCTCCTCCTTCTCCTCTTTCTCCGTCCTCCACTCCTCCTCCTCTTCCCTGTCAATGTCCTTGTCTTTGTCTGTTGTCCTGCACCTCCCCGTCTTCCTTCCTGAACACAAGGCCCGAAGCTCATTAACGTGTTTGTTACGGTGGGCGAGGAAATAGAGCAACCAGCAAGAAATAAAGTGCAGCGATTCTAAGTAAGACTGTACCAAGTAACCCGTGTTCCTGGGAGGCGTGCAGGAAGTTTAATTCGTTGTTGAAGGTGTGGCGGCGTAAAAGACGAAGTGAGATGACCGTTTCTGGCTCACCAGCATCATCATCATCATCATCTTCAGCCTTTACAGGGCCACTGCAGAACACAGACCTTTCCCAATGTTATCCGCAGTTTCTGTTTGATTCTAAAGTATTCCAGCCTGCTCCAGTAAGTGCTCTAATTTCATTTCTCGATATATACTTGTCTGCCCTGACTTCTACAATTTC
>NC_066511.1:23679421-23686921 GCF_024679095.1 Eriocheir sinensis
CCATCCAGTCACCTCTCAGCACTCCTTTTTCTGGCGCGTGAGTGTTCTGGCATGTGTGTCGGCACAAATGCGTGACTATCTAAGAGTAAGTTCTTAAAAAGTGCGATATAAACAGTTTAAAAAAAAACAATAATGATTACAATTAACGAGCGTTGTATTACCTCTTAAAATCCACCGTAACACTTTTCTCTATTTATTTACTATCGATATTCCCACGATTTCGTTGCACACGACTTTGTACTCCAGCTCACCATTATGTTGTCCAAATTCCTAATGAAAAAGTTAACCAATATTTAATTTTTCATTCATCTACTTCTCCTTTCACACGATTTGAATTTGAAAAAATCAAGATACCTTTCAAAAGTGATCTGTCAATTTTTTTTAACTTTTCTTCGCTATCTGTGGGAGGAATATTTTGCTGCTTTTTGTTTCTGTTTTGCCTTTTAACTTTATCCTTAAATGTAAAGGAAAATATGAAAATGGTTTCTTGCACACCCCCTTTCCCTTTACAACACTATTCTTTAATGGCTTGCAGCTAAGGCTTTCACATGTTCAAGAGCTGAGAACAAGTGGCAGGACCGAAAGTTTAACCACAGACAGGAGTTCGGGCAAGTGTAGGAGAGCAGCTTTAAACTGCCTCTCCGCCATTGCAGTGAAGTAAGAACAGCTATTATGTTCAGGACACACACGGCTCAACAAACTCAAAAAGAAAAAAAAGGAAAACAGAAATGTCAAACAGGAGTGATCTTAACTTAAGCTATCTTAATATATACACAGATGAACTTATACACCCACACCCACCCACCCACACACACACACACACACACATAACGCATCTGGTCTGAAAACGCAGGATTTTTCTGTTGCTTACTGAAAAAAGGAATGAAAGAAAAGAACCATGTAAGCCAACACTCTGATGCTGTGCACTTGTGACAGCACTAACACAGCACACACACACACAAAAAAAAAAAAACGCACACGTGAATAGGTACGAACATTATGTGAGAGAGAGTTGTGTGTGTGCGTGTGTGTGTGTGTGTGTGTGTGTGTGTGTGTGTGTGTGTGTATGTGTGTGTGTGAGAGTGTGTGTGTGTGTGTGTGTGAGGGAGAGGGAGGGGGAGGAGCAGAATGACGTGAGGGCGGGGAAGGCGGGACGAGAGAGGCATGAAGTGTTTGGGAGGGTCGGCGGGCTAGTGATGGGCCGTGTAATGAATAGGCAGCATCAGCGTAGGGGCGGCACGTACCACTTTCCGCGACCAGATTACAGCATTCTTTTTTACGGGTCATGAGGGACGGCAGAGGATAATCTATGAAAATTATAACTCTTGCACAAAATCATGGTTGGGACGTGAAAAAAATCAGCACTGGTTAGTCACGATCACCATACCGCCCCTTCACTAACCAAAGAGAAACAAACAAGCCATATTTACAGTACTCACGCCACACGAAGACCTCAACACAGCGTTGCCAGTCCATCCTGCACATCTTACCTACGAAAAGAAAAAAAAGCATATTAAAGTCGATAATAGAGACTTATGAAGCAATTTGCAAACTTTAACACGATGCATATTAAGTTACGATAAAAAAGTGATTTAAGCAGCTGATTATAGGTGCTTACTTTGTGCCTCTGGTCTAATCTGCATAGGAGCGAAACAAAAGCAAGAATCCATGACCTTCAGGAGAGCTTAAATGGTCCACTTCCTGGTTCAGAGGACACCGCGCAGGGAAGGACACGCCTCTCTAGTCCCTCATTTCCTCCTGGACAGGCTTGGCGGGGCTTGGCAACCCTTCCCTACAGACGAGCGAAATGTAGCAACACGGAGCAGGAATACTCAGTCATGCAGGAAGGGTTGCCCGTGGAAGAAGGTCACGTGAGACTAATTCGGCTGTCGGCTCCTGCTAAGCGGAACAAACGCGCCACTTATCCGCACGTCTGAAGTATGATTACAGGGAGACCATGACGAACTGGGGGCGGAGTTCCAATTACCAACACTTTCCCGAAATCAGCGCTGCCAGGCGAGAGGGCGGGCGAATAAATACACGGGCGGCAGCAGCAAAGTAGTAATGGTTATTGTATAGTAGCAGGGGTATCAGCAGGAGCAGTAACAGATGTAGGGGCGACGGTAACTGTAGGACTAGTAGTAGTAGAAGTAGTAGTAGTTGTGGTAGTAGTAGTAGTAGTAGTAGTAGTAGTAGTAGTAGCAGCAGTAGTAGCAGAAGTACAGGTTGTATATGCGGTGGTAACATCAGCAGGAAAAACAACAACATGGAGAGAGCAAGTAGTAGTAGTGGTAGTAGTAGTAGTAGTAGTAGTAGGCGGTGGCAACAACAGCAAGAGCAACAAAGAGAGAGAGCAGGAGGGCGCCGCACAACGCTTCGGCCGTGTCTGGGTTCGAAGCTTCTAAACGGTATTAATGATGGCCTTTTTTTAATTTTGCCGCAGAGAAGGAAGAAGCTGAGGGCAGAGAGAGGGTTGGAAGCAAGAAGAAAATGAAGAAAATGAAAAGGAGGACAGAAGGAGGAGGAGGTATTTTCATCATTATTATTGTTGTTATTATTATTATTATTATTGATATTATTATTATTATTATCATTATTATTATTATTATTATTAGTAGTAGTAGTAGTAGTAGTAGTAGTAGTAGTAGTAGTAGTAGTAGTAGTAGTAGTAGTAGTAGTAGTAGTAGTAGAATTATTATTATTATTATTATTATTATTATTATTATTATTATTATTATTATTATCATTATTATTATTATTATTATTATTATTATTATTATTATTATTATTATTATTATTATTATTATTATTATTATTATTATTATTATTATTATTATTATTATTATTATTATTATTATTATTATTATTGGTAGTAGTAGTAGTAGTAGCAGTAGTAGTAGGAGGAGGAGGAGGAGAAAGAAAAAGGAGACAGAAGAAGGAAGAGAAGGAGAAGGGGAAGGAGGAGGAGGAGGAAAAGGAGGAGGAGGAATAAAGAAAGAGGAGAAAGGGAGAGGAGGAGAAAGAGGAGGAGGAGGAGGAGTGTAGGGAGGGAGAGGGGGAGGAGAGGAGGAGGGCGGTGACCCAGTTCGCCACTTGCTCATTAACCCTTTAAGCTCCACCGCTGCGGGACACGGCTAAAGGCGTTAAGTGAAACATCCACAATGTCTCTATTGCTTTTGTTAATTGCTTGTGTGTTAACCTAAGTTATTGGATAGGTTAAGTACTGCAGTTAATTCCAGCACATGATGAGCATTTAATGTTCTTCCTCTTGTTCATATTATTAACAAAACTGCTAATGGTATGTGAGCCTTACATCAAATAATATATGTCTGTAAGTGAGCTACACATAATATTTGTCCTATTCATTTTGAGTAAGAAAACCCGCAAACATAGCTGTAGTAAATGTGTGTGACTTTCAACATGTCTTTTCAATGAGCTTCAGGTAAGAAACGAAAAATAAATAGGACCAGTTTTGCGCACTATATTCCACTAGAGGAAGTAGACTCAGTAGAGGAATTCAGATAAAGAGGTAAGACGTATCATTAAGGAAAATACACAAAAATAAAAGTAGTTTTTAAAAAACGAGGATTTTCGAAAATTAATTAATCTAAATAATTAATTTAATGTTATACTTTGTTGCGAAACTTGTATTTGCATACTGCATAATTTTAATATTTCAAATAACGCAGATGTAGGATATATTGTTTGTGAAAAAACAAGATTTTTTTTTTTCAGATAATAAATTGAAACTTTTTCCCATTAGAGAAGTACACTTCATAAGCATCAGGGAAGGAATAAGTTATCATCAGCATATGAGTGATTTTATTTTCCGAAATGCATCCGGGTTTGTTGACAATGCGAATAAATATTTTTTGCTGAAGCAAAATGAAGATACAAATAAAGGTTATTTTCTATAAAAAGGAAGGGAAAGATGATGGATGTAGTTAGGGGTAAATTAGCTTTATATAGCGAACATTCACTGTTGGCAAACCGGCGCTCCGTGGACAGAGCAAACACACTGATAGCGCCGAGACAACACAACGCCCTGCTATTGTCAGGTTACATTGTGGTGTTCGCACGGGTGTTGTAGGAGACGTTCGTACCCTTATGTGTGTGTGTGCGTGTGTGTATGTGTGTGTGTGTGTGTGTGTGTGTGTGTGTGTGTGTGTGTGTGTGTGTGTGTGTGTGTGTGTGTGTGTGTGTGTGTGTGTGTGTGTGCCCTGGAGTGTTGGAACAGGTGGCAGAAAGGTGGTTGGTACACTCAAGACGTCCTGGGATGGAAATTGAGCGTGAAAGTATTGCATGCCTGGCTGTCGCTCAATTACCTACGGCTGCATCACGCCGCTCGTTACTACCAACAATTAGAGCACAGTCCCGCCACGCACCTCTCCGTTTGGCTCGTGTTTTACCGGGTCGCAATCATAATCACGCTTATCACTGCGCACTAACTAGAATAATCATCAGTTTTCTTCGCACCGTTATCAAATTAAACAACTGTATTCAGTTTTCTGTTGACTCAAGGGAGGAAGGGAGCTGAATGATATCTGCAAAAGTGAGGGGCAGGTGGGTGGAAAATCTGGCTGTGACCGAGAAAGATTATTCTTTTCATTGGAGAAAAGGTGCGTATATTCTCATTGTAGAAACTTGCATTAACCTGGATAAGAATCAAGTCGCTAAGTTTAAACTACAGCGAATAATCGGAAGTCAAGCATCAAATTTATATAATTATATGGACCTAGTAAGTCAGCATATGGAATACCAAGAAAAATAAATACAAGGAGAAAGATGACCAAGCGACAAAACAATCACAGAAAAGTTACTTGGATGACCCCCCAAAAAACATTTTGAATACCTGCCATGGGCGCCGGATATACCTTGTTAAGAGAAAGGGCGGAACAGAGGAAGAAAATTTCCGAAAGGTCTCAGAATGGTTCATCGTAAATAATTACACATGCAGCTATTACCCGAAAGGTCAGTGACAGATGAGATCAAGCTTAAGGTGAAAGAATCATAACTTGATGGTAGAGCACAAAGACATAGGGACATCACTTCCTTGTTTACGGTAAAGAAGTGGAACAACCGCACCGAAAGAGCAGGTCAAAACAGCTTGAATGGGTGCAGGAGGGAGAGGGGATCAGGGAAGAGATGGTGTGTTGAGGAGAGAGATTATCAGATAAAGGAGATATTATGGGAGAGGCGGAGCTGAGTTCTTAGCGTGAAAAAGTGTGGAAAACATAACTAATACATAAACTTAACATTACAAAACCATTGTTCATCTTTTTTTCACGTTGCTGGTATGTATCGGCGGCTGGATATGAAAAACAAAAACAAAATTACAGTAAATATGTTAGCGGCCTATGGAGATGAAATCGGCAAACTAAACTCCCTAGAGTCTAAAATACCTCTCCACGACCTGTTGGAAAAAGAATAATCCATACGTATGCTCACACCCTTGGTTAGTTGAGGCACCCAGTTAAGGGGGAGGCGGGATCATCGATATAATGAACAGCTGCCGGCAATTCCCGCGCACGGCATGCAGTCTTATCAAGGTTGCAAAGTTAAATTGCTTGGTTGGCAGCCACATGCCACGCTAATTGAAATAGTTAATGAACAAAAGTAGCGGCATCAGCATGACTAATGAGCTTGATGCGGCAGAGTGGACTGACGTGTCCTCCCTCACTAACCTTTTTAACATTACCGCCCAGGAACACCATAACAAGAACTGCAGGCTGAAGGTGCTGCAGGTCCTGATGATGTGAGTAAAGTGACTTCCCCACCCCAAAACACACACACACACTCACACACACACACACACCAAAACTAACACACTCATAAATGTGCGCACATAAACAAACACAAATACGCATATACAAACGCACTTACACATACATTAACAAACATGCACGCACGCACGCACAAACGCAAGCACGCGCGCACGCCCATAGAGAGAGTTGGATATGAAAAAAAAGGCAAAGATTTACATAAAACTCAAGGCTTTCACTATTTACTCAATTCAAGGTGATCAGCGCTTGAAATTAGCTGCAGCAACGGGATCGGCAACATTCACAGCATGCTTCCACCTTTCAGTTAGTTCATGAAGATTTTAGGCGAATATTACCGAACGACCTGCAGTAAAAACTCATTCCAGTCATCAAGATCATAGGGTATAAAATAATTGTCTGTGCACTCGAAGTTTACATGGCGTTACCGGACTTTCATACCATTACATATAGTTTTGTCTTTTCGTTTGGAAAAAATATATAGTAGATTTGACACACACACACAAAATATAAATATTCTCGGCGTTTTTGTCGATTCACGCTGGAAAAAAAAGGTAGGCTATACTGTTGGCGACTTGCTAATAAATGAAGGTAATACCCGAAGCCCCCCCCCCCCCCACACACACACACACATACACATATACAGTCTATCCATGTAGAACCAGTATCTTTATGACATTAACATTATTTATAGGAGCAGTGACTTTTGGGCTTTTTCTTTCTCAGTTATTTTACCGCCGCCTGCCTCCGTTGCCGAAAAAAAAAAAAAATAGTCCACTCTGGTGCTCATTTATATATGAGATATGAACATGTTATTTCTTTCCTATCGATAAAAAAAGAACTACTCTCATAATAACTGTATTCTCTAGTGTTATTGTTGCGGGTATGAAAAATATAGAAAAGAGTAAAAAAGTTAAGCTGAAAGGTTCATCCCACGTGTATGTAAATGCATATTTCCAAATATTAATAATAAAAAAAAGAAGACAAAGTGAGGGGAGGTGGGGCCTGGAGTGTAGTCTGAGCAGGTATCGGTATTTCCTTCGTGGCAGCTTGTGGTCCGGCAGAGCGAGGCACTGTATAGAATAAAATAATAAAAAAAAGAACCAGGCTGCCAAAATTCATGGTTCACAGGTTGTGTTTTATGCGTCAAATAAAATGTATAGAGATAAAATTTTCCTAGTCGTAAAAAAAAAAAGAAATATTATGAAGTTAAAGGAACACATCCGGAAAATACAACCCGAACTTATCATATTCCGACACATACCAAAAAGCAGAAACGAATAACGTGAATTTTCAAACGCAGGAAAGAAAAAGAAAAACAATCTTCTACATTATTCTTCCTCTTGCACAAAAATAGTATCGAGATTTTCCTGGATATAGAGGAAAGAAACAACTTCACCCCCTCACCCAAGGTTCACATTTTCTTCCCCATATTGCTTACAAAGTGACCCATTCTATGAGGAAGCCAAAATTATTCATGGCGAAGGGGAGAAGTGCGCCTGGTGTATGGAAAGCAAGCAGTGGGGTCGCTGGGCTGGCTGGAACGTGTAGGAGTGGAAACGGCGAGGGGACGTGGTGTATGGGAGAGAGTGTGTGTGTGTGTGTGTTTACCGACCCTAGGCGTGCAGCATATAAGGTTGGCGTGAGTGATGAAGCGGCTGCGGCTGAAGGCTGTGGAAGGGTGGCGAAGGTTGCATGACGGAGGCGAGGCACATGACTC
>NC_066511.1:23691921-23711921 GCF_024679095.1 Eriocheir sinensis
AATATCGCCTTTCCTCTTCCCTGCATGTGTGATACTCTCAAAAGAGGAGTTTCATATTGCCAGAGCTAGATTGCTTTACCACCACACTCCGAGGATAATATTTATAGTTCACAAGCAAAAAATGACGAGATCATCATTGTTTAAACTTATCCTTTGCCTATTTTGGGGGCACTAAGTATTTGAAATTATAATCGAACAACTCTTACTTTATACGTAGCATTTCATCATTTTCCAGTTCATTATCTTCCCTTTTTCCCTTCCCACCGAAAAATGAAGACCACTGCTCGCGTGGGACAAGTGGGTGAAAAGAATAAGGGGTAAGACTTTGCTTGCCTCACTTCCCTGGGAGATGTCTCGAACAAGTTGCCTTCCAGTCTCGTTAGTGTCAGGAAGACCTTTACCTGCATCGGATTAATTATAATGGAGAGTATTGAAACTCATACATTCCTCAACCAAAAATTAAACCATTTTCCATGTGTATTTATTGTTACCAAACTAAAACAAACCCGATGATGATTTTTAGTTATCTGTATAGATATCTATGCATTATATATATATATATATATATATATATATATATATATATATATATATATATATATATATATATATATATATATATATATATATATATATATTATATCTCGTTTCACACGATCAGTTATTTTCCCGCGTGGTTTAGAAATCAATGCAGTTCAATGAGACCGCTCGGGGAAAAACCTCCCGTCTGAAGGGCTCCATAGACTTCTAGAGTATTCTGAAACGCCTGGAGCCGCGCGGGTTGGCAGTGCACGCGGCCGGTAAATCACTACCGCGCGGGGTTTAAGCCGCGCGGACAGCTTGTGAAGGGCGTCATTGACTTCATTGATTTCTAAACCACGGGAAAACCGTGCGGGAAAAACCGCTCGTGTGAAGGGGGCTTTAGGGTTTCTCTGTGTATACGAGTTTCAGTGTCCAAAGTGAAACAAAAAGAAGAAATAAGAAATGAATTACATGCACGCGAGTTCATCTGCAGCTTATTTTACTGCACTTTGTTTCCGTCCAAGGAGAAAGTCGACTCCGGGCAAGACGCTGAGCCAGGAACAATGAGCCCTGGACTGAGACTCCCTCGTCTTGGCTACTTTTCTTAAGCAACACTAATGAGCAAACTCCTCCTTCCCTGGCGGCGGCTTCTTCGTCTTCCTTTCTTCCCCAATCCGACTCCAGCAGGAAGCAACCACCAGCAGGTCCCAAAAGAACTCACAATCCTTCCTCCTCTCGCCAGGGCAACTTCCGAAGTGACATTCTGTGACCCAACTCATCCGCAGCAAAGTTCACGCCAAAGTCTTTCAGGCCAAGTTAGCGCAGTTTTCAGCTTTTGCAGTGGGAAAAATCGCAACACCATGTAATAAAACGAAGTATTAATCATATTATTTGGTATTCTAGCTCCGGTCTGTTATAAAGGACAAACAGAAATACTACAATCTGTTTCTCTGCAATGATCTTTATTCCTAGTAATAGATGCATACAAAATGTTTGAAACGTTCAGGGGCTACTACAATGAGCCAACCTAAAGAAATTATCTCTAGTACTATGACTGGAAAAAAGCCTAAAGCTCAGCCACACACATTCAAACTTCAGCCATTCTCCGCCATGATCCACAGCTGTCAAGTCGCCGAATATCGTACCAGTTTGATACGTTGCTTCCTCCTTCACCCCCCTCAGCTGCTGCTGATAACTGATTGGATGAAAACATGAGTCGACACGCCGGACCTGTCTTTGATCTTCTTTCCGACTCCTTGAGATTTGCAGCATGTTGCTCACGTGTGTCCAGGACTTGTTGTCTCCTCCTTCCTTCTGGCCGTCCCGTCGCTCCTGGCTTCATTCTCTGCGGCGGGGAGTGTTGATCCCTTCCCGTTAAGTTTTTTACAGTGAATGCAATTCTTGGGACTTTTTGGTGTCGTAATTAATATAATCAATTTTGATATACGAAAAAATAGAAAACGGCTATTGTCTGTAGAAAAGTAAAATGTAAGTTGACGATGGCGATTTCCTGTTTCAAAATATGTTTTTCTCTTTTCCTTGAAGCCTCACTGTCCCCGAGGTATAAACACCACAGCAACGTTTCCCAAGGAGGATTACTTGTACTCAAAAGGTTTTCACGACCGACAGCCACTAACGATCAGGGGACGGGCTGCGGTTCCTTGACGCTAAGTCCCCGAGAGACGCCTGACGCCTCTTTAACAACAATGGGGAGAAAAGAGAGAATATAATCCCTGATTGTTGGTCATAATATCTGTTCCTGTGTTTTGGGGGTGGTGAACACCTAAGATGTAAACTATCCTCATGTTTTCCGTAAACACACCTGGGGAGAGAAAGTTTTTGAGACCACTTTGTTAGCCATAAAGCAAATATTTACATGGCCGTTGGTTCCACCTGAATGTAAGCTATGTCTGTTCTGTAAGCAATTTCCTTTTACGTCATGGTTTCTGTGAAAGGGTTATTATTTTTGAACGACGTATTTTTAGGAGGGAAAATTTTCTCCCACACTTTACTTCGGCTTTTTCGTTGAGAAAATATTGCAACAATGGAGAACATTATATATATATATATATATATATATATATATATATATATATATATATATATATATATATATATATATATATATATATATATATGTGTGTGTGTGTGTGTGTGTGTGTGTGTGTGTGTGTGTATATATATATATATATATATATATATATATATATATATATATATATATATATATATATATATATATATATATATATTAAAACACCAAGCAAACAAAATAGTACAAGTACAATCCCAGTGTACTTCAAGTCTATACAAAAAATGTTTTCATATTTCGATATTTTAACTCCCTCAGAATCAGGTGGTGCACCGAGGTGCCACGAGCTGTCAGGTGCCTCTGTATTCAGCCCGTAGGGATCCTCCACCTTGTTCCTTCAGTGCCTCGGGAGCACTGCAAGCGTTCCATGATAGCCTCGTAAGTACAGTATTGCCGCCCTCACAATGAACGTCCAGTAATAAATGCCAACCTTGTGTATGAATTTATGAAACACTTCAGCCAACAGCTTTAATATATAGTGCGTAAAATATTGACGAAAATTAAGGAGTGCAATATAAAATAATAACGAGAGAGAGAGAGAGAGAGAGAGAGAGAGAGTATATATATATATATATATATATATATATATATATATATATATATATATATATATATATATATATATATATATATATATATATATATATATATATATACAAACAATATCATCACAAAGGTTCATATAAGACAAAACAATCAGCAACACAAAATCCAAGAAAGAGATGGAAGGTTAGGCAATAATGTAGGAAAAGCCGGCGGCCCTGGGACGTGGAGGAAGGACAAGGAATACACAGCAAGCGCAAACAAATGTAACCTTCCGATAACAGTGAAATATATCATTGGCATATAAAGGAGCAAAGATTTAAGTTCAGAAAAAAAAGAGACACGTTCTTCAATTAAAAATATAACTGAGGAACAAATAAAAGGGGAGAGAGGCTAAGTACCACTAATCGGATAAAAATAAAATACGTAGACTTCGGTGAAAGGTCAGTGACCTGATTCTATATTAAATTCTGATATATTCTTAACGCCTATCCTAATCGGATAATGGTGGGGCAAGGGCGCAGGATTGGCTGGGATAGGTCAGGATGAAAGTGAAAGGGTCATTATTCCTTTAGAGAACAAAATAAAATATATAAAAACAAGTAGATAGAGTATGCAGAGATGCGGGTAAGAACACAAAATGGAACAGAAAGAGGGAAACGAGTCGTAAGGTTTTCAGTAGTGGAAATAAAAAAAGGTTTTCAGTAGTGGAAATAAAAAAAAACGATGTTGATTTGAAGGGAACCAAAGCGAAAGAAACAGAGGAAAAATTCTGAGGAAAAGAATTATGAAGAATAAGAATAAAAAAATGGCGGATAAATCTAATAAAACAGTAAGAAAGGGATGGGTAAAAAATAAAAGGAAATAATGGAAGGAGGTATATGGGAAGAGAAAGGAGAATCGTGTGAAGAATCAACGGAAAAAGAGGAGCACTTCACGGAGAGGAACACACACAAAGAAAGACGCGAGCAGAAAAAAATGTGAGAATAAAAAAGAAGTAGAGGAAACGCCGGAAAAGACAACAAAGAGAGGCAGAGAGGAGAGGAAGGAGCAGGTGAGGATAGCACCGCCTTTCCTTCCCGGACGCTGGGTAAAAGTAAGGTGTTTCCGCGCTGAAGGCCTTCGAGAGGATAAACACCTTGAAGTTGTTTGGAGAGCCGCTGAAGCAGACGCCTAAGTTTATGTGCACCTGCTTCCAACATTCCCTCCTTTTCTCCTCCTTTCAGCACGTCCAAGGAAAACTCTAAGCCAGTGCCACGGCCGCCAAAACCTCTCGGGGAATGGTTCCACAATCCCTTCCCTTTCAAATTTCCTTCCTCCATAGGCATGTCTTCCCAAAATACAGTTGCCACGGTAGGAGTTCCATTGTTACCAGCCGTGAGATATTTTTGGGTCTGTGGAAAACTTCTGTGTTCTCGGGTTCTGGCTCATAATATCTTCAAATTATCACGTTATTAGTGTCGGCTGGACTCGGTCGGAACAAGTTATTTGGGCGTGGTGCCGGGATAAATAGATTGGGAGTAAGGCGCCAAAGTTCCTTCCACACTCAAACTCTAACTTCTAGCAACAGGATTACTGGGCAGAAATAATATATGGACTCAGTGTTGATGGCTTCATGCTCCCTTTTTGACCCTGATTTCCTAACTCTTTTCCTTCTCTGCATTTTTCTCTCTCTTTATCCCCAACATCTCACAGGTATATATTGGAACGGTTAAAATACGACTCAGAAGTCATAGAGACTGATAATAATGTGTTTGTTTGTCTGTGTGTGTGTGTCTGTGTGTGTGTGTGTGTGTGTGTGTGTGTGTGTGTGTGTGTGTGTGTGTGTGTGTGTGTGTGTGTGTGTGTGTGTGTGTGTGTGTGTGTGTGTGTGTGTGTGTGTGTGTGTGCGCGCGCGTGTGCGTGCGTGTGTGTGTGTGTTCGCTGACTGCTATACTGGATATGCACTGTTACTACCGCATGGATTTTACACTGCATTACATTTTTATACGAGCATGACACAGTAATTCTGAGGGAGTGACGAAGGGTTCTGCTCTTCTTATGACACCAACATAATTATGTATAAATGTGACTTTGTTTAGTAATAGTTTTATGTAGCATCCATCTTTACCTTATACACAACACCTCTGATCATAACATCTGATAATTAATTTCTCTCTCTCTCTCTCTCTCTCTCTCTCTCTCTCTCTCTCTCTCTCTCTCTCTCTCTCTCTCTCTCTCTCTCTCATATATATATATATATATATATATATATATATATATAACTTTCATATATATGTTCTTTAAACAGTGTTCGTGAAGTAAATATCAACGCATTAAAGGATCAAAACAGTGTGAGAAAATCTATTCATATTTCTTTCCCTCTTTAAAACAAAGAGCAGCCAAGATGAGCGGCTCCCCGCTCACGCGTGATCCCAAACCGAGGGTGCCGTCACTCAGCTGCTCCTAAGACGAATGATAGCACTCCGAGGCGCCTCTCCCTTCGTGTCTGCGGCAACAAAAGGTGTGACGTGCCGCAGACAAAACAATGGTGATAAAGTGGGCGCTCCATGCGGATAACTATCTCGTGGCCCCTTGTGTAGCGTCAACACTTTGTTAGGGAAGCGTTTCGCCGAGAAGGACTCCACATTTGCGCTCCAGATTCCCAGACCAAGCAGAGTATCTTAGTAAAGTGTTAAGCCTTCCGTGCTCGCCGAATGTGGCGTCTAAATAAAGTGGAGGGAGGAAAATTACACACCTCCACGGGTCTTACTTATGTACAGTATGGTGGTCGTCATGAAATACGACGACAGGGACTGTAATCTTGCTGTCCTCCTCCCTTCACATACGAACAACTCCCAAGCCCGCTCACCACCAGGAGAAGACATGGTTTTCACCGCTTTTGCAGGACAAGGCCAAATGTATCGTGAAGGATCAATTCCAGATCTTTTAGCAGCTGAAAGTCGAGTTCAGTAAAACGTAATATTTTTAAAATGTCGTTTAATTGCACGTAAGCAATCTCAGTAATATTAGGCTTTAAAATAGGCTTTAAAAGAATTATTGAACCCAAAAGCGATTTTTTTAGCTTTTAAAGAAGGATGCATGATTGACAATATGCCCTCAGCCTTCCTCTTGCCCAAATATCTAACAGGTGCAGGTATAACGTACCACCTATTTTAAAAATTAACACACACACACACACACACACACACACACACACACACACACACACACACACACACACACACACACACACACACACACCTAGACACCATCAGTAAATAAATCTTTTTTTTTTTTCCCTTTCCAAGTAAAATAGCGTGCCTGATATCTACGCGGTGTTTGTGAATGAAAAAATCAAAACGTTTCTGACGGGATAATTTTGAACCCTGAATACATATAACTAGGTTAAATGTTAATAGAGGCACCCAATGATTCTTATGATGCATGGAAACGCATTTTCCACAACACAATGAACAAATCTGATAACCTCAGTGACATGTAATTTTATTATATGATGTCACTTTTATAAACTCAAACAACGCTTTACCGTTCACTAATTTTTCCGGTATAATTCCCAGGTGCTCTTATCACTCGTTTTCATAGACATAATGAATTCTGTCACTCGCAGCATGAAGAATTCAACTGGTTTACAAAAATGATTTTTTTTCAGTCGCGAGGCAGGACACAATTAGAAAAAAAATATAAAATAAGAATAAACTATTTTTGATACTTTGACATTTTGCCCTGCTTTCTTTGCACCAGGGGCGGCGATCAAAGGGAAGCAAATAATGTGAATGAAATTATTCCCTTACTGTATGATGCCGATTACACACAGGAAAGATCATCACAAAGGGAAAACTACAACCAGTGCCGCGGACAACGCTGGAGTATTCTTGAGTCGTGAAGGTTCGAGGCGTCATGAGGAGGAGGAGGAGGAACGGGAACATAACTGGGTACACACTATGAATGGGGAGCCCGCCTGACATGACGTGGCGGTCTTTTATTTGAACCTATCAGTTTGGCCTCGCGAGGACCCTTCATTTGACACCTCATTTGCCGAAATTGGTCCATAAACACACAGGTTACAGGGTGCGCCAAGTTCTTTTGGAGGGAGGGAGGAGGGGATGGAGAGGAGATTGAAGTCATGGGAGGTGGGGAGTGGGGAGCCGGAGGGTAATGGGGCTTCTCGGGAGGTGTAAAAACAGTTTTCTTCGGGAAATTTCTTGTAAACTTGCGAAAGAAACCACTGAAGAAGAAAATCACTGCTTCAATCGCCTATAAATACTGTATATAATTGTACTATTTTATCTCTTAACAAAACTACCGTACGTAAAGAGGAGAATATGGCAGTGTAGGCTAGTAAGTCTTTTATATCGTATAGATCTGAGGAAGCTCAAATAAAATACAAATAAAATAAAACAGAGAGAGAGAGAGAGAGAGAGAGGGACAGACAGAAAGACAGAGGCAAAAAGACAGCAGAGACAGCCTAACAAACGGAGTCAAACACATACAGACAGAGAAAGACAGAGGCAAGTTAACAGATAGCGATACAGAAAAGAATATCTACCCATTGTTAAATATAAAAAATAAATCAGCTATTTAAAAAACTGATAAATGGAGGGAAAAAGGGCGAGAGAGAAAGAAAGAAACGGACAGACAGACGGACAGACTAACACATACGCAGGCAAAGCGACGACACACTGCCAGACAAATAGACCGGTAGATACAGATGTAGACAAACAGACAAACTGATAGACAGACGGACAAGCTGACCGAGAAAAAGCAGAGGACCAAATATCCATCAGACTTGCTTTACGAGGGAAAGGGAAGCATTCGCAGCACGGAAATATGAAGGAAAAAAAAAATTGTATAATAAAATCTTAATTAAGTTCAATAATTCACTTGGCCGACGCTCAATGAAGTGAAGCACCCCAATACCCCCTGCCATACCCTTCCCCTTTTTTTATGGCTCAAATTTTTCCTTCCTTTCCTCTTCCTTCCCTTTCCTAACCTCGACCTTTACAACTTTCAGCCTTGCGCGTCAGTCCCTCCCCTCCTCAATCCATCCCTTCCCCTATCACCTTCCTCTCACATGCTCTCCTTGCCTCCTCCTCCTCCTCCTCCTCCTCTTCCTCCTCCTCCTCCTTTACCACTACCACCACCATCCTCCTCTTCCTCTTCATCCTCTCTACCCCGCCTCACCTCACCTCACCTCTCCCTCCGGCCACCTGCAGGTCTCGGTTGATCAATATACTCCGCTCCCTCAGATGCCTCACCTCTCCTCATCTCCCGGCCCCTCCCCGCTCCTCCAACACCTGCCTCCCTCACTCCTGCTCCTCTCGCCCTCCTTTGCCTTACTATTGCTCCTCTCGCCCTCCTCGGCTTCGCTCACCCCCGCCGGGCCTCCCCCCCCCCCCCCCCTCGTTCTCTCCCGCCCTCCGCCACTCATTCTGAGGGACTTAACTATACTTCTCCCTCTAAGAGTACTTGGCTTGCATCTTTTTTTTTTATCATGTTTTATTCGCAGACATTTCTAATCAGATTACTTTTTTCTTTTTTCTCGTATGCGGAAGATTTTTTATATTTTTTATTGAAGCTTATTCACCATTTTTACAAACTTTACAGAGTAAGTTCTGAAGTCACTGTTGCACGGCAGGAGAAAAATATGATGGAGTAGAAAAAAGTTGACGCATTACGTTAAAAAAATAATCTGTGCATTCAGCGAAGCTTCAAAAAGGGAAGCACTGTGTGGAAAACCATGAAAGAATGGAATATCCAATACCCGAGACGAAAAGATACTCGAACAGATGGAGTGAGATTATAAAACTGTTTCCCCAGCTTTGTAAACCAAAAAGTCTAAAATTCTAGGCAGCAAACACAAAGAACGAGAAATGTATGACCTGAGTGCGAATGTGCAATTTGGAAAATGCCAAAAATAAAACAATAAAATTTGGGATGCCGTAAAAGTATTCTGGCAGGATTAATCTGGAAGGCATACAGGAGTTCGAGTCTCAACGTAAAAAGTACCAGGGAAGTTAATAAAGAAAGCGTAGTGTAAAGCAGCCAGGGTGAGACAAGTTATCACAAACGCATACACATAAAACCAAGAGCACTACTGTTAGCCGGAGTGAGGTCAGACGCATCATGAGGCGGCGCTGTCAAAACATCTAACTAATTTGCTTAATTATCGTTATCACTTTCGGTCATGACTTGTTACTGATGGATAAGCGCCTTACCTTATAAAAAGGCACCATCGTCGAAAACAATAAAAAATAAACGTTCTCTCAATTTTCTTTAAAAAATATGAAAGTACTAAAACAAATGTTTCAAGAGAAATACAAACCAAATACGATTCTTATATGAATGAAAGTAGGTATATATATATATATATATATATATATATATATATATATATATATATATATATATATATATATATATATATATATATATATATATATATATATATATATATATATATATATATATATATATATATATATATATACACACACACACACCTATCCGGGGTTTTGGAGGAAATATCCGATCTAAAAAAATAAAATGCATATTTATTTTTATTTCTCTAATTGTTTTTGTTTAAGCGGTCTCTCGTATGTATGTGGAAAATAGGAAACGCCACCTATTCCTGTTATAATGGTTACACTACGAATATATCGATCATACTTTATTATCAAAGCTATTATTATTACTACTACTACTACTACTACTACTACTACTACTACTACTACTAATAATAATAATAATAATAATAATAATAATAATAATAATAATAATAATAATAATAATAATAATAATTCTGTTACATCTTTTTTTTAAGCGGCAAATATTCAACTAAAAATAAAATTCCCCGCGTTATAACTACCACCAATTTTCCCTTTCCCTTCGTCTGTTTTTTTCCTCAGCATAATAGTTTGGCCATTGTTCCCTTTGAAGGTGACCGCTCTTATTTGAGAGCATTACAAAACTAAGTACTACCAACTCGGACCACCTGGAGTTCCCCCTGTAATAGTTTCATCCTTTGACTGCATAATGTCTGTTATTAGAGTAAAAAAAAAATATCAAATGTACCCCTTGCAGCCTGAATTTATATGAAATACGGCCCGAGTGCAGACCTTACCATTGTTCTTAAATTAAAACTTGGCTTCTTTCCTGCCTTCCTGTCTGGGTGAACTGTTCCGTCTTTGTCTTGGTTATCCTTCCTTTCCCTCCCGGAGCGCAATCTTCATCCAAGCCGGAAAAAGAAGAAACCTGCAGCTTTAATTCCCAGTATCTTCTCTTAACTTTTGGGAACTATTCTCTGGCAAATACTCTTTTCATAACCTTATTGATCGCGAGATTGGGATCGTGGAAGAATAAAATCCATGAATTATAATAGAATTTTAAAGTGGATCGCGGAAAAAAAAGACGGTTTTATGTTTGAGGTTTTGAAACAAAGAATTTTTTAGACATTTTTTTCGTTTCATAAACTGTCTTCCTTGCAGTGTATTTCTCGCGCAGTTTTGGTCTATTCTCCCTTTTATTGTTTTATTTGGCGGGTGTAGTTTGCGTGCCGATAGTGCATACAAACTGCGCGCGCGCTCGTGTGTGTGTGTGTGTGTGTGTGTGTGTGTGTGTGTGTGTGTGTGTGTGTGTGTGTGTGTGTGTGTGTGTGTGTGTGTGTGTGTGTGTGTGTGTGTGTGTGTGTGTGTGTGTGTGTGTGTGTGTGTGTGTGTGTGTGTGTGTTTCTAGTTTTACCTTTATTTTGTTTTTTTTTCGTCTTTTATCCTTTTTCTGTTATGAAATTACACAATATTTATAACAATAATACATTTATTATCATATACTTTTCTCTACCTAAAGGGTTTTTTTTTCAAATTATCTTTGCGCTGTCTGTGATATATAAATTTATTTGTCACTAATGTAGGGCTCATAACATATTTCAGAATTATCGAAAGTGGTTGTCGACCTAAGTCAATGTTGTTGTGGGCGGATCTTTTACTGATGCGCCTGTTTTTGTTTTTGTTTTCAAATCGGCTCCTGGAACGCCAACTTGTTCCACTAACCCAAATAACATCCAGTGTGGTTATTGCACAACCTGCTGATCTTCGGCCACTACAAGTTTACCGCTGACGTAAGCTGGCCAAGGGACATATTTAGACAATATACAACCTCCTTCTCTGTGTTAATTACATCAGATAATCGGCGATTTTTTTCAGGGTAGTAAAGATATGATATTATTTTCAGAAAAAAAATAATTTCTTAAAAATTTTGATTTAGACTCATTGGTGTCACTAAAAATATTGTTTGGCATTACAGCAGCACTTTATTTACTTCATTATTTAATACATTAAGTAGGCAACACTTAAAAGTTACCCTTTACAAATATATGAAACAAACAAATTCTAAAAATATATATTGTTGTTCCTGGTTATACAATTTCCATGATTGATTTTCATTTCTATTCCGACTTTTCTAGGTAATATTACTTCTCGGTAGACGGTGAACTGCAAAAGCAGTAACTTGGCTCAATCCCGTCCTATATAGTACGATCTGATCCTCACAGTTTTGTAGAATATGTTATCAGTTTTCGTCTATGATGTATTTTATTCCTAAAAAAGAAACCTGCGAGAGATGGCTGCTGCCTGTTTTCCATGCCGAATGTATCCGTCTTTTGATCATATATTCAGTTGTTTGTTTTGCATTACCAGGTTTTCTTGAGCACAGACCATTTCCAGATATCTTCATAATTTTATTTTTCCCTTCAAGCTGCTGCTGCTCCACGAAGTAATGGGCATTACTTTTTTTCTAAAGATTTAATATATCATTTATGCACAACGTAATTAATTGTACTGACATGGGCTCGTCAATTCGTTGAACACGGCGTTTATTATAAATGGCCTTTGATTGACTTGGCAAATTATTATTGTGAAGATTACTGCTGTTAGCGGCTTTCGTAAGTAGGCATTCTTGACAGACAAATGAAATGTTTTTTTTCTTTCGGAAAACTGATAAATTTGGAGAGAGAGAGAGAGAGAGAGATACAGAAAGACAGAGACAGACAGATAGACAGACAAACATGCAGACAGACAGAGAGAGACAAGAGACAGACAAACAGACAGAGAGGAAAACAATCAGTCACACAGACTATTCTCCCTGGAAACTTCATATCTCATCTCTTACTAAATCAGCTTCCTCGAGGCTGGGCGTTCTGTACCGTCTCCGCCAGTTCTTCTCCCCTGCACAGTTGCTGTCCATATACAGGGGCCTTGTCCGCCCTCGTATAGATATGCATCTCATGTGTGGAGGCTCCACTCACACAGCTCTTCTGGACAGAGTGGAGGCTAAGGCTCTTCGTCTCATCAGCTCTCCTCCTCATACTGATAGTCTTCTACTTCTTAAATTCCGCCGCAATGTTGCCTCTCTTTCTATCTTCTATCGATATTTCCACGCTGACTGCTCTTCTGAACTTGCTAACTGCATGCCTCCCCCCCTCCCGCGGCCCCGCTGCACTCGACTTTCTACTCATGCTCATCCCTATACTGTCCAAACCCCTTATGCAAGAGTTAACCAGCATCTTCACTCTTTCATCCCTCACGCTGGTAAACTCTGGAACAATCTTCCTTCATCTGTATTTCCTCCTGCCTACGACTTGAACTCTTTCAAGAGGAGGGTATCAGGAACCTCTCCTCCCGAAATTAACCTCTGATTTTGGACACTCCTTTAACCTCTGTTCGGGAGCAGTGAGTAGCGGGCCTTTTTTCTTTTTTTTTTTCTTTGCGCCCTTGAGCTGTCTCCTTAACTGTAAAAAAATAAATAAATAAATAAATAAATAAAAATACAATGATCGAGCTACACACCAACCAAAAGGCCACCGCGTGTAAAGACAGACACAGAAAGAGGCATACCGAGGCAAAGACAGACACAGATATCAACACAAACAGAAACACATCGATTCCTAGCGAGGCGAAATACAGTTGGAGCAAAAGGAGTAATGTGGCGAGATGAGACAAGTCAGGGGAAAATATTGAAGGAGAGACAGAGAAAGGTAGACAGATATATAGGAGAAACACAGAAAAATACACCGACTGATAAATAGATGATAGACATATGGAGAGAGAGAGATTTTAAAGATGAGAGGTGGGAAGGAAGAAAGAAGACGGTGAGAGGAATGATGTCAGGTGAAGGAGAGAGAGAAAAGGCAAAGAAAGAGAGCTGGACACCCAGAAGACAACCGGCCCCGATGACATCGGCCCGCATCTGCTGAAGCAGTGTCCCCACCGACTGTCTGCCTTTCTCACCACAGTTTTCTTTGCCTACCTACGGGAAATCACCTGGCCATCGACGTGGAAAGATACTCAGGTGGTTCTCGTCCACAAGAGGAGCTCCAGGTCTGACCCCAAAAACTACTGACCCATTTCCCTGCTCACTGTGGTGGGGAAAGTGTTCGAGAGGGTCGTGGCAGACATAATATGTCGCCACCTTAAGGACAACTACCTCTTCTTGGACCAACAGTTTGGGTTCAGACCTGGCAGGTTCACCTCTGATCTGCTGATGCTCCTCACCAAGAGCTGGCAGGACGCCCTTGACGACGGCCTGGACACTCGTGGTGGCCCTGGACATAGCGGGTGCTTTCGACAAGGTGTGGCATGGAGGCCTCCTCGAGAAACTCCACGCAAAGGGCATCCAAGGCGACCTCCTTCAGCTCCTGGGAGACCAACTGCAAGGAGGGACCCTCCAAGTCGTTGTCATCGGGCAGGCCTACGCCAACCACCGAGAGTCACCACGCGGGACACGAGAACGGTGCTATACCGTGGTGACGCAGTGGAGGTGCCGCATTCCCGCACCAGCCAGCACCAACGCACCTAGGGAGTAGAGTCTTCCGGATGTGGAACATTTTCACGGCCATCGTCCCCCACGTCCGGGGGATGAACACCCAGGAGGTAAAACTGGCGGCCCACCACTGGAGAAAGAAGCTTACTCCTCACTCCACTAACACTTGTAGTGGATTTAGTGACACAGAGTGCAACTATTATAGTATATATGTATGATGTATGTTTTTCATTTTTTTCATTTTTAATAGATAGACTTTATACCCTTTGAATAGGCAGTACACGGCAGTGTATATTTTTTTTTTTTTTTTTTTTTTTTTTTACGTCGTTGCCTGTTGCGCCGGTGGGCATCTTCCTGGTGGGGCCGGATGGAGGGCCCAAGGAGTCTTCCCGGTGGGGCCTGGCGCAGGCGAGTGTAATATGTATGATGTATGATTCTATTTTTCTATTTTTTTTATATATAGACTTTATGCCCTTTGAATAGGAAGCACACGGCAGTGCACCTTTGTGTTTAGTTATCATACATGTATATGTATTATTTATGTTTCTATTTTTCTATTTTTTTTATATATAGACTTTATGCCCTTTGAATAGGCAGCACACGGCAGTGCACCTTTGGGTTTAGTTTTTATACATGTGTTTAAATGTGTGTGTGTGTGTGTGTGTGTGTGTGTGTGTGTGTGTGTGTGTGTGTGTGTGTGTGTGTGAGAGAGAGAGAGAGAGAGAGAGGGAGAGAGAAAAAGGGAGAGAGACAGAGGGAAAGAGAAAGAGGAAAAGGGAAAAGGGAAAGGGAAAAAGGGAGAGAGGAAGAGCAGAAGCAGGAGCAAGAGCAGGAAACACCCAAGGAAGCAAATAAACAAGGAAGGAGGGAAGGAAGGAAGGAAGGAAGGAAGGAAGAAAGGAAAGAAGGAATGGAGGCTGCAGCGTAAAGGGAGACATTTTTGAGGTGTTGGTGGGGCTCTGTGCCTGGTGTGTGTTTTCAGGGCGTGGTTGCAAGCTTGATCGCCAGTTGATATTTACACGGACGATTTTTATGATGGTTTCTCTTGGGATTCGCCGCCTCCAAATAGCTTCCATGGTCAAAGGAGAGAAAGGAGAAAGGAAGGAAGGAGCGTTGGAAGAAACACAGAGAAAGAGAGGAGGGAGGGAGGGACAGACGGAAGGAGAAGATATTGTGGGGATAGAGAGCGGAAGGGGAAAAGGATGAGATTTCGTTTCTTCCTTTCTTTTGTGTGTGTGTGTGTGTGTGTGTGTGTGTGTGTGTGTGTGTGTGTGTGTGTGTGTGTGTGTGTGTGTGTGTGTGTGTGTGTGTGTGTGTGTGTGTGTGTGTGTGTGTGTGTGTGTGTGTGTGTGTGTGTGTGTGTGTGTGTGTGTGTGTGTGTGTGTGTGTGTGTGTGTGTGTGTGTGTGTGTGTGTGTGTGTGTGTGTGTGTGTGTGTGTGTGTGTGTGTTCACATTTTCTTTAAATCTACACCTTGCCCACAAAGAAGCATTTAGCGTAATGTGTATAACTTGAGCTGGGATCTTTCAATAAATCAGTGAAAAACATTTCAATAGATTCAACGGCATCTGCTCGTATAATAGCAGAACATACATGTGACATATGTCCCCACTGTTGAAGTATATCCCGTCAGTTGAAAAAGAGTAAGGCTTTAATTTTTACAACGAAAATAAATTAAATAAGAATGTCGGTGCGTAGAAAATAAATTATGCAAGGGTTAGGCATTCAGCGACAGCAAAATGGAAAGGTATATAAAGTCTATGAATGAGTAATGACCGGTATAAAGGGGAAGTAGAGGGGAAAGAGTAAAAATAGAATGAAAATAAATGAAACAGAAGTAAAATGGCGGAGAAAAGAAGGAAACATGGAAACATGGACAGGCAGGCAGCAGAAAGCCTGTTGGGTCATTACATGGCTGCCTGCTTAATCAATCCGTCAGCCACAGGAGTGGCTTGCGGGAAGGATTAAAGCACTTGTGTACTTTTCTTGGATACATTCAGTTTACTCCACTCCCGATGCAGCAAAGTGTCGATCAATGCGTTTCTTGAAGGAGTTGATTGTCTCTGCGCTAACTACTTCTGCAAGAAGGCTGTTCCAATGGCGAACAACACTTTTCGAAATAACTCCTTCAATGTCAGTATTGCATCAGTTTACTTGAATTTTTTTTCCATTGTTTCTTGTCCTCGGGTTAGTTTGAAGCGTGAAGAGTTTGGAGTGATCAATATTGCTGAGCTTGTTCAGGTGCTTAAAGACTTGTATCATGTCTCCCCGCAGTCGTCTCTTTTCCAATGTGAAGAGGTTGAGTCGCTCGAGTCACTCTTCGTAAGGTTTCGTCCTCAGTGATGGTATCATCTTCGTGGCGCGTCGCTCTCTCTTGTCTCTCATTCAGGTCGCTCTGGATAATTTTGCAGTCTGCTGTCGTGAGGGCCTTACCAACCACCTTTGTGTCGTCGGCAAATTTTGAAATAGTGGATTTTAATCCAGTTCTAGGTCGTTGATATATATAATGAAGAGTATAGGTCCTGCAGCACTGACCCTGTGACACTCCACTTGTGACCGAGAGCCACTCAGGCCTGTCCGTTGAGTACAACTCGCTGTTTTCTTTCATTGAGCCAGTGGAAGATAAAGGAAAGCAAAGGCGAAGGTGGAGAGGGAGGTTGAGGACGAGGGGCAGGAGGAGAAGGAGGAGGAGGGGGAGGAGGTACAGCGGTCATGAGGGGAGGCGGCGGTGTTTGAGCAGCGGAAGAGACTAGCGAAGGTCATCTCGCGGGCTGGGACGCTGGGTAGTTTAGGAAAATCCATTACCTTCCATAACAGTCTGATTGAACCTTCCAACTCCTCGACCCGTTTGGTTAAAATGCAGTGCCTGCAAAACTCTTCTCCTTTTTCGAAGTACGTGGGGCGTATCGGCCTTTGCAAAAATTACATAACCTGGGTCGGGAAGGCATACTGAATCGCTTTAGGGTTTGTATTATATTTTCAGTTACTTTAACTTATCTTTCAAATTTTTGTGTTTACTTTGGCGCCCCGCTAATTTTAGCTTTGCTTGAGAAAATATACGTTTCCGTCTCTGGGTGAGTAGGGCGAATAAAAGCAGGACAATGAATAGGAGATGGTGGTGGAGAAGGACGAGGAGGCGGTGGTAGAGGTGGGGGTGGAAGAGGAAGAAGAGGGGGAGGAGGAAATAAAAGGAGAGAAAAATAAAACTGGCAAAAACAAGAAAGAGATGTGCGGCAACTATGACGAGGAGGGAGACGCTGGCAACGAAGACAAGAGTAAGGACACAGACAAGGACGAATTGGAAGAAGAGTGAAAAGGAAGTTGGAAAGTTTCGTTTAGTCGGCGCAACATCTGTGGTCATATGCCGGAGAGAGACAGAAGGGGAAGGAATTATAGGAAAAGGAAACAGATCCCAGGAGACGGGACACAACCCCCGATTAATACCTGGTACCCATTCACTGCTGGGTGGACAGGGGCGTAGGGTATCGGAAAAGCCGCCCAAATTTTTCCAATTCGCCCGGGAATTGAACCCGAGCTCTCTCGGTTGTAAGCCGAGTGAAAGTGAAAAGGAAAAAAAAGTAAACCAATAGAGGAACAGGAGAACAACACGGGATAGCAAGATCGTCTGGCAAAATAAGAGGATATGGCCTGAGGAAAGAGAAGGAGGAGGGAGAGGAAGCGGTGTAATAATGTCTGGAGGAGGAGATTACAATCCACTAACCTCTGCCGCTGCCTTACTGAACGTCCAGGCAGAACGAGCGAGACAAAGACGGAAACAATAAAATGGAGGACGATTCCGGCAATTGTTGGGTTTCTGTTATTAAGTGGTGAGGTTGGCAACAGCTTTTTTAAAACTTCACGGCTCACTCAGGCCAGTCTGTCACTGCCAAGACCCAATCTCACGTGACGCACTAATCTATAAATATTTTTCTTTCCTTTTCAAATGTTTTTTTTTTAATGCTATACTTTTTTCAGGTCATGTCCTGCCCCTTTTGATGTCTGACCCTTTGATGAAGAAAAAAAACGACAATTTACCAACGACACTTACAGCATTTTCCCAAGGACACCACGCTGTTTGAATATTTTCTCTTTACACTCCGTATTTTGAGCTTGAAAGAGCAAAGTTTTAGGAAATTAAGTTGGTTATGCGTACAGTTTGTCCCACTAACCTCAAAAGATAATTAAATGGCACTGCCGTGAACAAGTACGTAGTATCCCCAAAGGCCATTGTTAAAAAAATGTGGATTATGTTGGTTATCAAAACAATAATAATTATATTACCAGCAACAACAACAATGGTAACAACAATAACAACAATAGAAGTAATAATAATAATGATTCTATTATTATAAATATCAAAATTATTAACAATATTAATAAAATCATTAATACTATAATCGATAACAATAATGAATAAAAAATATAATAATGATAGTAATAAAAAAATGAGGATGAAGATGAAGACGAAGAAGAAGAAGAAAAAAAAAGGAAAAAGAAAAAGAAAAAGAAAACGAAAAAAAAGAAGAAGAAAAAGAAAAAGAAGGAGAAAAAGAAGAAGAAAGAGAAAGAAGGAGAAAAAGAAAAAGAAAAAGAAGAAGAAGAAGAAGAAGAAGAAGAAGAAGAAGAAGACCACACACACAAGCGCACGCACGCACGCACGCATTCACCCAAACAGACAAAAAAATAAACAAACAAACAAACAGTACATTTACACTTACCATAGTAATGTCTTTCATTCATGATGATCACACGCAACTGGTGAAAACATGTAGTGAAATCTTCAGTAGTTAATCATAAGAATAAATCTCATAAATCCGAACCCTTGACAACATTACAATTATTCAACTCCAAGTGAGAAATCAAGCCGTGGAACAAACCCGAACAAAGGCCATCAAGGAGGCGGTGAATCATACACAAGCGTGGCTAGACAACTAAGTTTTACGCTATGCTCTCTGCGAAACCAAAATGATAAACGAGAGATGTAAGTCACGGCACGATAAACGAGAGTCAAAGTCGGAATAACGGGGCGAGGGCCGGAATCTCAAGTAAAAGGGCAACAAAGCGCAACAAAAGGAACAGCGGAACAGCGACAGCACACACGAGCATCAAGACCAGCACGGCCATAAAGCTGAGAGACAAGCCAGGCCAGCGCGGGGCCGGTTGTGTCAGGGTTGTCCCGTATCCACGCACTGGCCAGGAAGAACGTCAGGAAAACTATTAGTGTATGTTGACCAACTGATATCCTCCATAGGAATTATCACTTACTGTGGCAAATATATTGCGCAAATGATCGTGTATCTTCCTTAAGTTTTATAATAACTCATTTTAATGAACCTCTGCTCAGTTTCTTCAATAGGTCTTTCTTTACCGCCATTATTTGAGATTTGAATGGTGAGTATAAGTTAACGAGCGTACCTGAGTGCCGCAGGTGTGCCAGCAGCGTATTCAGCTCGCACACGTGAGTACTTGTGCGAGAAGGTTAGTGAGAGGCGTATTGATCATTGCAGAAACTTACATACGGCACTTGCATACGACAGGTTAGGTTTACATCATTATGTTCGTAATATTTTAGGTATGTAAACGTTACATTGGTGACTGCTGTGTCTTTTCCGCCGGGAAGAACACTTTGTTAAGTGGCATTCAATATACACCTCTGTCCCCATTCCTACGAGTGTGTGTGTGTGTGTGTGTGGTGGGGGGGAGGGGGGGAAGCGTGCGTGGGCATGCGTGTGCGTGCGTGTGTGGAGGGGGAGGGGGGGGGGGCGAGCGGGGGCGTGTGTATTTGTGTGTGTGTGTGTGTGTGTGTGTGTGTGTGTGTGTGTGTGTGTGTGAGAGAGAGAGAGATGGTGCCATGAATAATTATATCAAAATAATGAATCGCAACGCAATCTGTTCTATAGATGATATAGTCATACTTACCTTGTGGGTCTTTCCCGCTCATGAGGAGTACGAATATTATTCTCTGCTCTCCAGTTCAACACAAGTTATAGTGTTATTATCGTACCTGAAAAGTAATAAAGAAAACCGTG
>NC_066511.1:23716921-23729421 GCF_024679095.1 Eriocheir sinensis
ATAAAGAAAAACTATCCACCTCCGAACTATATTTGTGTAGAAAGTGACCTTAGCAGCTGATCAATGAACGAAAAAGAGTTTTATTAGACTCGAACAAGTGTTTTATTCCTTTGTTTTGTTTTAATAGGCCGGTGGGGTCGTATAAATTCGTATTTGCCTCTTCATTACAGTAAACAAGAAACTAGAAAAAGTGACAAAATATTTTACCTTTCGTCACAAATCTACATAGCCGAAGGAAGTGTATGATATTCTCCACTGGAAATCGAAGTGATGAAAAATGAGTTGACGATGAAGAGGAAGGGAAGCTTCGGTTAGGTTTCGTTTTCTGTGGGAAAATGTTTAAGGCAACGAAAGTAAAACTAAGTAACTATAATTATTACCGCTCTTCATTCTAATTAAAAAAATAAAAGAACAAATATTGCCGTTTCATCATGAGTAGTTCAGTTCTTTGTTCCCTATTCTGTATAGCATCCATTACACGCAAATGATTTTCTTAAGGTCTTCTCAACATTTTCATCATGCTTTTACCATTAAGAAAGCGATTGCATTTGGTGCCTATCTACAAAATAAAGATGTGTCCTTCACCACGTCTGCATTCTTCTTTTTCATCTTGTTTAACCTGTCTTATCAACAGAAAAAAAGTAATGTACAGTATTTAGAAGATTAACATATTGTGGAAACTGTAACTTCTTGCTCGGTAGCATCATCATATCGGGACAAAATAACGCGTTTCCTATTCAACTAGTACATCTAAAATTACTTATTTTCTTCTCAGGTGTCTCTTTCTTTGCAGTAACGTGAAGCGAAGGTGAAAGCAAGGCAAAACTTCATACATAAAGACTGCTGTTCGTCGCATCGGGCTTCCTACCTGACTTTCATCAACTACTAGATGTCCACCACTTCGCACAAGACGTTCCTTATCGTCCGGAACGCCTCCTGTCGATAAATATAGATTGGAACGAGGTTCTGATGATGTCCATCATTACTGTATTGCTTTCTCAATCAAACGATCAAGGTATCAATCAAGCAATCAGTCTCTCTAACTATTAATCTGTCAACCTATTTATGTATGAAGGTATATATATTCAGGCGTCAAAAAATATCGAACACCCAGGGGTCGATGGAACAGGATCTGAGCGAAAGTTTCAGACAAGGAGTTATGTCAGTAAGGTTGGCAACAATGACTAGAGAATGCCATGAGTCGCTATCCGAGCTTCAAACGTCACGACTCTGCACTACTACGTATAGACATAAACGCGCAAACGAACACACACACACACACACACACACACACACACACGGTCTAAGTACTCTAGGGGATGTAGCGATTAACGTTTAGAGCCAAAGAGTTTTCAGGAAATATGTATAATAATCGGTCAAGTGAGAATTTGTTTCTGCTTCAAAAGCGCTCCACCGTCCCCTTCCACATTGCACGCCCCTCCTCCCTTCCATTTACCCGATCTTCCTCCCTGTTTACGCTCAAATGCCCGTGTGGAGGGAGAGAGTGATGGGTTGCGTGTGACGATCCGTGAAGGTAATTGAAAACGGTGCATCCAACAAGGGCCCAAGTGTCGTGATATTTTCATGGATTCTTTGAACTTTCAGTGAGACAAGATACGCGTCATTACTTATATTTTTTGTTTGTTTGTTTGTTTCTTAGTACAATAATATTACAGAAGAATCAGGATAGCAAACTCAATATTTGTGAACGAGTCGAATATTACGCTATAATTAATCAACATTACAATATACATAAAAAAAAGACGAGGTTTGATTCCTACAATGTTCACAGAAAATAATAATAAAATAAAAAAACTTCATTTCCCTACAATAGAATAAAATCTTCAGCTTTCTTTTCCTATTCATATGCGACTGCCAAGCGGGCTAACTGAAGCGTCCACGGCTGAAGATTCGGCTGGCTAACTGGGTGACTGACGGACGCCCCAGTGAGCCGCCCATCAACCTGAAAGGCGCACACAAAAGTCCGATTGGCTGGCTCTTTGATGCTTTCTCATAGATTCTGAGGCGAGGGATGTAAAGTCATTGTGTAAGGGGGTGGAGGAGTGGAGAGATAGAGAGAGAGCGAGAGAGAGAGAGAGAGTTGGAATGGGTACGGCGATGGACAGGAAAGAAAGCAAGTGGAGAGGTGCAGCGCCTTACTCACATGCTGCGAGCCTAAAATCGAGGAGCAAATACTTGCACTGTTATTTTTATTTAACTCTTGTTTGCGTGGTCCACACATCAATCACCCTCAGCCTTGATGCCTCTTCTCCCTGCCTGACCCCTGTGTGTGTGTGTGTGTGTGTATGTGTGTGTGTGTGTGTGTGTGTGAGAGAGAGAGAGAGACGATAATTATCGCCTGTCGAGCACCCGCTATAAAGGTAAAGGACAGTGCAATTACATTGCATTTTCGGGGAAGGAGACATCACCTTTTACGAGAAAAACGATAATTATTTATTTTACTGGGCATGGGATAGTTTTATTCTTTCCTTTTACATCATTTTGATGTTAATACTGTCCATATTTCAAAGGAGTGTAAGGTGCTGTGTGCTGTGTACGGATGGGAGATCTCTTATTGGATATTTTGGAAAATACGAAGTGCTATTTATCGAAACTGTGAGTACATGAAATAATGTATAATGTGTCAAAAATAAAAATAGCAATAGCGGGAATTACACATTACAGACGATTATACAATCTCTTCATAATATTATGCAAATCAATTTGTTTTGTAAATTAAATTGCTTAAGTCATATATATATATATATATATATATATATATATATATATATATATATATATATATATATATATATATATATATATATATATATATATATATATATATATATATATATATATATATATATATATATATATATATATATATATATATATATATATATATATATATATATATATATATATATATATATATATATATATATATATATATATATATATATATATATATATTATATATATATATATATATATGTAGCGACCTCGATCGAGTCCCAACAGGCAGGATTGACTAAGGAAGTCTTAATCACGGCAACCACTGAGAATAATATTTACCAGAGCCAATTACGTGCCTGAGCCGACCATAGCCTTAGTTTACGAAAGCCAGCAACGTAACGAGAGATTTAGTATAAAAATAGAAGAAGAAAAAGAAAAAGAAAAAAAAGAAAAAGAAAAAGAAGAAAAAAAGACGAAGAGGAGGCAGAAGACTAAGAACAACAACAACGACAAGAAAACAAGAAGAAAAGTAAAGAGGAGGAGAAGGAATATAGGTTCAATCCTTGGAATTAGTTACATTGTAAATGATCTTTAGCATTTCTTTTTACTGCATCAAAAGTTTAAGCAGCGAAAATTTCTGTAAATGTTTAAGAATTTTCTTTAAAGAAGATGACACCGTAAAGATAAATAAAGCTTGAAAGCCACAAAAAAAGCACAGTAGTACACTCGGGCAGCCCAGTGCACAACACAAAACACTTTTCCGACATTCTCTGCTGATTCTATTTCATTATGAGAAGCTCTTGGAAGGAATGAAACTGCTTCAGCGCGGCACAAACGCCCATTTGGACGTATCCCAGCTTTCTTTTCCTGCCACAACGATCCAAGTGGCGCCACAATGGAGGCGAGACCTTGACCGTACAAGGATGCAGGAGGAAATAACTTAACTCTTTGCATGTCAACGCAAGAGGAACAATATTCTGCTGCTTTTGACAGTCTTGGTTCGGAACGCGCCAGAGGATAATGGAGTTAGCTAGTCGAGGGAAATCCTGTGCCCTTGAATTAAGAGCGACATCAAAATATCAATGGCTGAAAAATAGGAAAAAGAAAGAATAAAAACCTTATACATTTCGTGGAGGTTATCGATTCAAGAGAGGAAATAGAAAAAGAAAAAAAAACAGAAGATAGCATTGGTTGGCTCAGTGGTCAAACTGCTGGTCAAATTCCCGCAACAAGGAAATAGGAGTTTCCGCCCAGGGACGAGCAACAACTGCGCCTTTAACTCGGCCTTGGGTCCCCTCACCCAGCCCACTGCCCCCCACCAGACGGGCCGCAGTTCTTAAGAGTTTCCCTCCTTAATGCTTGGCGGTATCAGGTAGAGTGTGTGTTTCCGATCAGTAATTTTTTCTGTTTATAGTTACTCTGTTATTGTTATCGCAGCACCGCAACAGATGGTAAATTCATACACAAACATTTCCATTACAAACACTTTCATTCATATCTATTCTGTGCTTCTGGCTACTGATTTCGGTGTCAACTTTTCGTAATCTTCAATACATTCCACCATCTCGTGAATGGCATCCCTTTGGGTCTCTCTATATCAATCTTTACATCAATCCATCATTTTTCTCTCAATCAGTTGCTCTATCTCCTACATATTTGTGCTGACCGTGGCCTTTTCTTGAAATTATTTGCTTCTAAATATATCACTTTTTTTCTGTTCTCCTATCCAGTTGTAGTTTTCTTACTCATCACAGTGATACCCAACACCGATCTCTCCATTCTTCCTTCGGTGTTTCACAATTTTCTTTCCAGAGAATTGTTCCGTGTCCATGTCTCTGATCCACATGCCATGACGGGGAGAACGCACTGATTCACTTCAAGAACAATGGAAGGAGGATTTCATTGTTACTTCGGTTTACTTCTTCTCTCCTCCCCTGTACAATTTCGTCGTGAAAGACTGCCAAAACATGATATTTCCTTATATTCGCCTTTCACTTCCATCCAGTCAAACTCGTTCACCTCTCTCCTCCCTAACCCCAGTGTGCAATCCATCCGCTTCTCCCTAACCTAACGCGCCCTTGCTATCCCTTGCCCTTTCCTTCTTACCCTCTCCTTGCCTTCCCCGTCGCAGGAAAGAGACACCCCTCATGTGATCCTCCGCAAGCTGGTGTGTAATTGATTGAAGCCCTCGCAGCCCCGTGACCTTCCATAATCACAGACCACAGTGGGCCGCTTCTCACCCTCACCCTCCCCTCGTAAGTCATTTGCATTTATATGTTTTCGGCACGTTGGTATTAGAAAGTGTCACTCTTCCCAAGGCCATCAGAATGTCTCATATATATACCCTGATTGCAGTTCCCAAGCTCTCGTTCTTCATTATTTTACGTATTCACTGTTTAACCCTTCTGATTTTGCACCATATATAACGTTCTTCCCATTCGTTCCTTCTCGCCTTGTTCGACCGATCTGCTGATTTCTTGAAATGATTACTTCGAGTCTCATTAATAGGGAAGATATCAAGCGCCTTGATACTTACACTCAGTAATCACAGGAGAAAAGAAGAAAGGAAAAAAAGAAGAAAGGAAGATTGGACAGAAATATTGTGTGGGTGGGGATGGGGGTGTATATAGGTAAATAGATAGAGAGCTAAACATATAAATGAATAGATAGAATAGTAGCTACAGAAGAACTTGTAGGAAAGCGGATACGTATGATGAACAATAGGACCAGCGTTGTCACCAACATCCTTTATTTGTCGACGTTTCGACTCTTTCTTGAGTCATCATCAGGACTAGAAATGGACATAAAATATCGTTAAAAGCAATAAACTGTGTTTTTTTATTTAAATTTAAATTTAAATTATCAAATTTAAATTTTAATGTGTAGTGTCTTGTATTCCCATGCACATTGTTTGTATTGCTTTTATCGATATTTTATGTCCATTTCTAGTCCTGATGATGACTCAAGAAAGAGTCGAAACGTCGACAAATAAAGGATGTTCGTGAACAGATAGATAGATAGATCGACTGATTGATAGGTAGATAAGTACATGAAAAATTTTTCCTGTTTACCAATTTTAGACATTACATTGAACACACACAAAAATTACACAATATGAACGACATTATATAAGAAATGGAGATCACAGTGAAATAAATGAAAAAATAACACGTTCCTTCCACTCCGTCTACCCGCTCAGAAAAAAAAGGGAAGGCCATATTTAAGTTTCTTTCGTAATTTTACTTGTCTATAGTGAGTTTGACGAGCAGTCCCTGAATTACCTTCATTATGGCTTGACACGTCTCCTCTTCTTTCAACAGACTAATGGGTCCCTGTCTACTCTTCCTTTCATTCCCAAATCGTACACGCCTCGCCCTCTAGTGTTGGTCTTGGCGTGCCGAAGACCTGTGCGAATGTCACCCCTACCTGCTGCTGACGATAAAGAAATGGTTGATACGGTTACATACGGTTGCTTTATTTATTTATTTATTTATTTTTTTTTTTTGTATGCAATGATGGTGTTTTCGTTGATGACAATGTCCCTGCATGTGTGCGTGTGTGTGTGTGCGCGTGTACGTGTGTGTGTGTGTGTGTGTGTGTGTGTGTGTGTGTGTGTGTGTGTGTGTGTGTGTGTGTGTGTGTGTGTGTGTGTGTGTGTGTGTGTGTGTGTGTGTGTGTGTGTGTGTGTGTGTGTGTGTGTGTGTGTGTGTGTGTGTGTGTGTGTGTGTGTGTGTGTGTGTGTGTGTGTGTGTGTGTGTGCGCGCTATTTATTTGTTAGCTTTAATTGTTTTCTGCCATGCATTATTTTATCCCATACATAAATATTAGTTTACTCGCAGCATATTACATTAGCGGAACTTACTATTTATTTATGCTGACACCTATCTATTTACTACTTATCAATGTGTGATCTCGTTTGCCCCTTTCTATTCCATTACCTTAACATGCTTCTTGATTCCACTTCGACGTTTGCCTTCCGGAACCGAAATTTGCATACACACACCTCGGAGTGAATAGGTTACAAAACCCTTTATCCTCTTACTCTATTATCTTGACTCGCGGTACAACCCTAACTCGAGCATTTCCTTAATTAAAAGGCCGACCTCTACACGTTTCCACAGTCCTCACTCTTTGAAAACTTGCTTACTTAACCCTTAGAGTTTATCGGTAGTATCTCTGCATTTACATTCACTTTACGCACCATTCCCTAAACACAGTCAGTACACCTCCAAATATTGAACAGTAATCCATCTTTTGCCACCACACTGGAAGCAACACACGTCTAAACACAGCCCCAAGACCTAACCTAACCCTTACAATTATTGCTCTAAAGCTGCACGACGAGAGAGAGAGAGAGAGAGAGGATATTGACAACCCTCTTTCCTCTTCGGTAAAGGTCAGGCTGGTTGCACAAAGGGGACTGAGGGCGATGAAGCTTAGAGTGGCCGAGTAGGGAATGTATGTGCATAAAGGCGGCGGAGGTGTGAAAGGGGAGATGTTTCCCCTTAATGATATTCGTGGAGAGAAAACCTTTGACACATAGAGCCACAAGGGAGATTTAAATTCCTTCTACGCACACATTAAAACGTGTAACAACTACTAAACATTAAACGAGCACCTATTTCTTTCTTTTTTCCTTCAAATACCTCTACGCATAGTTAAAATGGCAGCGGGAAGAAGAATTCACTAGGTGTTTGTTATTTACGTTCGGCAAGGTATACCGAGACCACAATACAGTTATTTTAGTGAAGTTACAAACAGATTAGCGCTCAAAGCTCTTTTTCACTCTAACTCTCGAAACAACCAAATAGTAAGGTAACGCGGAAATCCATTTAGGGCGTTTAACTGATGGATGTTTGGAAAGTGAGATGAGGGGGCTACTTCGGTGGTTCCATCAATGAGTTTACTCCAGGGATTTGACGGACTGGGACATGAGGGAGGGAGAGGAAGGGGATAAGAAAAGGACGAGGAGAAGAAAAGGGAAGAGGGGAAGAAAAGGATGAGGAAAAGAAAAGAATGACGAGAAAGAAGAAAAAAGACAGGACCGCGAGGAGGAAGGAAAGAAAGGGAACAAAGAGGAAGAAGAGAAGTAGGAGAACGAGGAAGAAGAAAAATAGAGGAAGAGGAAAATTACAATGACGAGGAGGACGGGGAAGAGGAGGAGAGAGCATAACGCCGAGATGACCAAGCGAGGCTCGTTTGGGCCGCGGTGCATCAAATAATTCGGTGAGTGTGAACACCAATACGAACGGGGAGGCTGCGCGAGCACGAGCGATTTTCCCCCTCACTCCAGATAAACAATTAGGGTGAGTTAAGATTAATTTTCAAGGGCTCAGAGAGAATTCCAATTTCTACTGTTGTTTGAGGACGGTGATCTGTTATTCATGGGCGGAGGGGAGGCGGTGCTCCTCCTGTTTGGACAGTCCAGGAAGCTGCTGGGACCCATTCTCTACCCGCGTAAATTGCCAAAGGTTGTGTCGAGATAAATGTCCCCGGGAAATAAATAAAGAAAAATGGGGGATAATAAATCAAAGCCCGATGAAGGGAGTGTTAAAGTGTGTTACATAAACTTAATTAACTTCATACCAATCGTAAGAATATACATAAAAAAAAGTTGACTGTCAATTTTAGTTATTTTCTCGCTTTATTTTACTGATAAGCACAGCAGATTTACGCAAACACGATAGCCGGGTTAATACAGCAGCAACAGACTCGTCGAACTCATACGATGTAGCACCGCCAAAGGGAATACGGCCGGATGAAGACTCCTCGGCATACTAACTCTCTCGCATTGGCAGCGTCGTTGATATTTAAGAGAACATAAACTTAACGCCTCAGTTTTCTCTCCCTTTCCCTCGAGCGCGTCGTCCCCACCTCTCCACCCAAATGCACAGCGCGGGTACTTTACTCTCATTCACTGAAAAGAGGAACAGCAGGAAGAGAGACCACTGGCCTTCCTCGAGCTGGGTACAGATGAACTAATCCCTTAAGTGCCTCCTTATCCAACCCAACTATGAGACAGTACATATGAAAAGGACAAGCAGATAAGACAGCCAGAAAAGGGCAAGCAGAGGGACGGGCAAAAACAGACAGACCAACAGAAGCAGACACACAAACACAGGTACGCTGATCAATAGATGAGACAGAGACAGGTAGGCAGAAACACTTACCGAAAGAACACAAAGAAAGAAACACAGAAAGAATGAAAGACTAAAATAAAGAAAGCAATAGGAAATGGAAAGAAGCGAGAGAATGGAAGAAAAAAAGAAGAAAACAAATGACAGTAGGAAAAACTTGAAGCAAAAGAAATTTCCACGGAAGAAAACAAATAAATGACAATGTAGGAGGAATCAAGGAAAGAAAACAAACTACAATAAACACGAGAAAAATGTAAGGATAGAAGAAACAAAGAGGGAGACAAACAAAAGACCAATGCACACACACACACACACACACACACACACACACACACACACACACACACACACACACACAGTTCCTAACAAGCCTGGAGTATACGTGCACGTGTGTAGGATTCTAAACTTGCCACCACTCAATCTCGCCCTTACTTCTCTCTTGCTTACCTACGGTCTTACCTACCTACCTACCTACCTACCTAAGGGGGTGAAGGGTCCACTATCATCATTCATCCACTCCCAGGGTTAGTGATACAAGTGAGCAAACGTGCTTAAGGTTCCCTCTTCCCAGGTCCCTGTGAATACAAAGCAGCAGACGGAGCTACACTAACAGAAGACAGTGTCTCTACAACAATAATTTACTTCAGCACCAGAATAGGCAATACTTCTCATGATAGCAAACGGTCACGATATACCCGATGAAATATTTCTTATTCTTTCAATAATAGATTTTTCGACGGAAATTTCATTATTTCATATTGTTGAGTCGGACAAATCTAGAAGAACACAACCAGTGAGATTTATTGATGTATATATAAATATGTAGAAATTGAGATAAATAGAGAAAGAGAAAGAAAGAAGGAGAGAGACAGACCGATAGCGTAGCCAGACGAACACAGAGTGTCAGCTATATCTGTATCTATTCCTAAAACGGGGAATATATATTTTCGCAATTTTCTTGAAGTAAGGCAGTCTCATTAGCGACTAAAAGACTGTCGCGCCATGCCGAGTAGCACTGGCATCTGGATTTTGGCACGCGCCCTTCCTGGGAACTCGGTTAACCCGTAAAAAGAGCATTTAAACTATTTGAATTTTAATGAATGACATACTTATACCATTGAGTAAAGTATAAAAGCCGATGTCCTTTGGGAGCTAAGACTCCAAAGTTTTTCTTTTACTACTGCTAAGAATATATTTCACTCCATCCCTCTTCTACTACTTTATTTGATATTCTTAGTTTCTGTGAATAAACGTTTTAACGAATTTTCAATTTTTCACCATGCTCAAAGTTCCCTTTTTTCCGACGATATGAACTAATCTCATTCTCACGACCTTGAGTCTTCCCTTAATTTTCCGCCTCCCGGATAAGCCCTCGCTGCTTCTTCTTAACTCTATCATTTTCAATCTTCTGCCGACTACTCCGACGCAAGGGTACGACTTGTCTTCCTTTCCCTTCAACGAGTATTTAGTTGGTTTATTTGGCAAAGAATCTGGGTTAACAAATATAAATTATTTCCTAAGTAATTTATTGATCTCTATCGTTAAATGGTAGAGATAAGAAAAAAAATCCTCGTCTGACACATTAGCAGTTTATGGACAATTGACAAAAAAGCGAAAAAGAAAAGAAGCAAGAAAGTCAAACGGAAGGAGTATAATCACTGATGATCATTCAGGAACGTGGTTCGGGGAACAGTGAAATTTAAGAGTGAGGACGAAGAAGAGAATCAAAGGAAGACCATAATTCACAGCTCCGCCACCTCCTTCGGCCCCCCGCCCCCCGAACACGCCCTATCGCTTTTTAACCGGGTTCATTCCCTTTAATCTTAGAGTTACGACACGTTTTACTGTCTGGTTTCTGCGGCTTCTATGATATTTCCGTTTTAAATTAATATCTTTAGTATAACATATTTTTCACTTAAGCTGACGCGACTATTAATTTTGTACGACTAAAAAAAGACCCCATTTTCACTCTGGTTTCTGAAGCACGTAATTTGGAAAAAAGAATCTTAGGTTAATATGAGACTCTAGAACACTATTCCTTTGCCACCATACAACAAAAAACACCATAAATAAACAAGCAAAACAGTAGTGCAGCAGAACTCGGGAAAATGTTACACCAAAGCAAAATATATATACAAGGAAAAGTAAATATTTAACGGATTTAAAATAACACAACGGAGAATTTTGTAATTACACGTTTTGAGCTTTGCAGTAGTGGAGCGAAGAGGGGAAGTAACAGGGAAAGTAAAAATTGCTCAGTGGCGTGGGGGCGGAAACTTGGACGAGCGCGACCGTGAGCGTGGCGAGGCGGAGGGCAAGGGGAAGACTGGGTGTGGAGCCAAGGAGAGATCAAGCTGGAGAGACTAATTTAATTCTCACTCTATCATTTTATATATGTTCCCGGCATCCTCGTAAAGTTATTTATCCTACTTTCTAGTTAAGGCTGCAAACATTACTAGTGACATGCCTGAAAACGTAGTTGCGCCCAAAAATATTATGTCGCAATATGCTAAGGTTGCAAGGCATATGATCTCGAGTTTGCAAACTTTTCATCACTTTTTTGTGTATTTATTGAAAAATCCAAAACAAAATTTAAAGCACAGTCCACTGAATGTTGTGAATTTAAAAAATATCCTTTATATTTACTAACATATTGTCACTTACCAATGTGGAACAAATCATAACAAAATGGATATCATGGCAAAAATAACAAAAAAAAAAAAGTTTAATATCTAAGAAGCAGAAACTGAAGTCAATAGTTAAAACGTTTCATGATAAATTCATTTCTTATAAACACAACAAAAGTAATCTCATTCTTATGGCGAAACGAAGCCAGCAGACCAAGTCAAAGTACAGCAAAACACACACAGACACACACACACCACACACTACACACACACACACACACACACACACACACACACACACACACACCAGGCTTAGGTCCAGGTAGATGTACGTGTACTTGCACTCAGTACACAGTATCATGTACTTGTAAATGTACTCGGCGCCAAAATTGCCCTAGCACTTGTACATTTACTTGTACTCGGACTCCAAGTAATTGACACTTTTACAAGTACTCTCGAGTACATTCGAGTTTCAAGCCTACCGGCGCTATAGGCGGGGATGTAAAAAAAAATGCAAACGTATGGCTGATGTGGTGTCTGACGGCCTACCTGGGTGCAGACGAGGTCAAGGTAAGAGATTAACCAAGGTGTTTCCTTGGCTTGACCCTTGTAAAGGCCAGGTGGCCTGGACCCTGGGGTGAAGCGACACTGAACTCATATGAGGTGACTCAGGGCAAAAAGAGGTTGGCAGTTTGCCACTTGTCAAAAGCAGAAAAGCAGAAAAATCTGACGGTTAAAACAATAAAAAGTACTTGTGTTTGGATTCGAGTACAATACAAAAGCACTCGTACTTGGACTCGGGTTCAGCTATAAAACTGAGTGATTGCACTTGTACATGGATTCGCGAATTAGAAATATAATCGTACTTGGACTTCAGTACTAAAAATGTATTTGAACCCAAGCCTGACACACACACTGTCACACACACACACACACACACACACACACACACACACACACACACACACACACACACACACAATCAGTCACACCGAAG
>NC_066511.1:23734421-23756921 GCF_024679095.1 Eriocheir sinensis
GCAGAGACATTCAATTCCTTCAAGAAACGCATTGATCGACACTTTGCTGCATCAGGAGTGAGCTGAATGTATCCGAGTATAGGTACACCAGTGCTTTAATCCTTCCCGCAAGCAAACAGAGTGGTAGATGAGTGGAACAGACTCAGCATTCATGTGGTGAGTGCCAATACAATTGTCACATTCAAAAATAGATTAGATAAATTCATGGACAGTGATATTAGGTGGGGTTAGATTCACAGGAGCTTAAGTTCAAAGGAGCTGCCTTGTACAGGCCTACCGACCCCTTGCAGACTCCTACGTTCTTATGTTCTTAAGTTCTTATGTTCTAAATTTTGCAGTTTAGAATGACTGAGGGAGAAATACAGAAAGACAGACGGACACACAGACAGAAACAGCAGACATACAGATAGACAGACAGAAACAGGAGGACTAAGGCAGAAAAACAAAGAGCAAATAATATGAATTCAGGGAGATGCGATTGTTTGGCCTATGGGTATTGAGAACAGTCGAGAGCCACAAAACTGAATGAAGCCGCATAACTCTGGTGGTCACGTAACTGATAAGATCTTGGTTTGCAAGGAATAAAAGTGTATTCTGAGCATACAATCCCGGTTTGTCTTTTTTCATTTTCTTATCAGTTTATGGGTTTTGTGTATGTGTGTGTGTGTGTGTGTGTGTGTGTGTGTGTGTGTGTGTGTGTGTGTGTGTGTGTGTGTGTGTGTGTGTGTGTGTGTGTGTGTGTGTGTGTGCGCGTGTGCGTGTGCGTGTGTGTGAGTGGGAGATGGCCGCGCAAGCATGCCTGTTTGAGATCGCGTGCAGTATCGTTCGTAACTAGGCGTTACAAATTTTAATAAATTATAGTTTACATAAAATTTATGCGGAGCTGTTAAAAAAAAGTATTATCTGTTTTTTTTTTGATAAAACATTAGACATTTTTTTCTAAAAATCTCTAATACAGTATACAAATATTTTTTGAGCATTCGAAGTGTTTATCATGGGATATCAAATTTTCGTTTATATTATGTATAGCGAAACACACACACACACACACACACACACACACACACACACACACACACACTAACAAAACCAATGAGCGGACACAAATGGAAGGAAGACAAGCCGGGCGTCTATACACCCGGAGCACATTCTACTCTTCTTTCCAGACTAAGATCCTATCGGCTACGTGACCGCCAACATAATCCGACTCCATTCAGCTTTGTGGCTCTTTACTCTTACTCTCAATACCTTCAGGCCGAAAAGCCACACTCCCCATAGATTTTTTACTCTCTCTCTCTCTCTCTCTCTCTCTCTCTCTCTCTCTCTCTCTCTCTCTCTCTCTCTCTCTCTCTCTCTCTCTCTCTCTCTCTCTCTCTCTCTCAACCTCCCCAAAGAGCAAAATTTCCTAACACACAGGCACACATTTTCTGTTTCTTTTTTCCCTGCAGGTGGACAGTTACTTGTACGTACACCCTTGCCCTGAGGCTCTGTGCCACTCTCAATCTCCCTCTCCCCATCTATAGCTTAGTTCATGAATTTGTTTGCCCACACCCCACGCCACACTCAGTCCCTCTCCCTGCCACACCAATTCTTTCTGTACCACCACCCTTACCTCTATACTGCTTTTTTGTCAGTTTTTTTTCACATCCCGTCCTCACCAGTAGAGGGTTTTTTTCGCCATTTCACGCCACAACACACCCAATATTCTATCGACTACAGCCATTTTGTGCTTTTATTTCTCACTGTGGTTTTGTAGTGTTTCCTAAAATTAGTAGTTGCACTTTCTGCCCCGCCAGGTTTGCAAGGAATTACGGTAAGCTTTAAATAACAAACCGTTCAGTTTTATGAGGACAGGCTAGTAAAATCTGTAGTTTATATACGCATGTTGCTCGTCAGAACTGATAGTAAAAAACAAAGATTTAATGCGAATTTGTCCGGGATCGAAGCCTCCCGCGCCACGCATCCCCCCGTCGCGGGCTTGTACACTGTGGAAAATGGATAGACCCCCACGTGTTTTTTTCTTTAAAAACATTTTTTACTGATGCTTTTTCACACACACACACACATACACACACACACACACAGACAGACACACACACACACACCACCACCACCACCACCACCTCCACTACCATCGTGCTGGAGTGGACTAAGGGCCGTATTAATCTCTTCCCTGACAAACTGACGCCTGGCAGGCTGAGGTTGCAGGCTCGCTCTGGTCGAAAGATTTTTTGGCTGACAAGGAGCGATTACTTTCCTCTCTTGAGCAAAGGCGATGGATTATTCTTCAGAGACAAAAAAAAATGAAGTAAGGCAAACGGTAAGTAGTCTAAGTAGAAAAAGATATTTGAGGTACTGAAAATATTAATATAATTGTGATCACTAGGACAATAAAATGGTTATGAGTTAGCATTCCCCAATATACCAATAACAAATGAAACTTTACGATTTACCTATGGGAGCTAATCGCGTTTAGCTTGGGGAAAACAAAATCGCGCGTACATCTTGAACAAAAGTATGTGTACAAACGAATCGCCTTGAGTTTAAGACGATTCACGCACATGGAGATCAACCATTTCGGCCACTCTAAATTACAGTCATTTCCTTCAACTAAGCACCGAAAAATGCAGGTAAAATATCGTTTGCTGAATATATAATACTGCGTATGTGTTTGAAGGATTACAACATGGCTATTATCTAAACAGGCACTGGACATCAAAGGTGGAAAAGTCCAACACAGAATATGCGGCGTCAAGAATGCACCCAATTCATTATTCACCACTTTAGTAAACATTTAAACTTTTTGTCGAAATGGAGGACTCGAAGACACGATCTCTTTTTACGATGAACCAACTACAAGGCTGAACAGCAGGTGGCTCAGTGGTCAGCGTGCTGGGGCGGCGTTCAAGATGACGCAGGTTCGCGTCCCGCCCACCGCGACAAACAAGCTGTCAATTTTTCGGTCATCGCCAAGTGGCCTAAGACTACCCACATGCTGTCCCGAAGACCACCCATCAACCTGGAGTCTAGAGTCTAAATTCTCTCGAAGAGAGGATCAAAGATGAGCTCCGGAGGGCAGTATGAGCCAAGCAAGATAGCGCCACTATAAACACTTGCCAGCGCCACAACGAGCTTGGGCCGATCACCAGGTCCCACCAAGAAAGCCTACCGGCGTCATAGACAAAAAGAAAAGAAAAAAAAAACGGTATATCTTTGTCGAAATGGAGGAGGAGGAGGAACACAAAAGAAGAACAAACAACATCAGACCTGCTGGTCCTTACGAGGTTGTTTGTGACAAGCTCCACTAACTATATAATCAAAGGTGGAAGATGAAGGACAGCAAAGGCGAAGGCTCCTCCCTTCAGCCAAAGCTGGCAGGAAAGGAAAAAGAACCATGCAGCATGGAAAAACTGCATGGAAATTATGTAGGAAAGAGGAAAGAACTACCATTACTGCTACCACTAACCGGGCGATAAAAGCGGACAAGGACACCAGTATTCGAAAGAACTTAACGTTATTACGACAATGAGTAATATTTTAGTTGCTGGTTGGATTCAAAACACTTGTCTAATCTATTCTTGAAGGCCGTAACTGTTGTACTATCAACGACATCACAAGGTAGAGAGTTCCAAACATTAACAACTCGATTGAAAAAGAAGTGTTTAGCTTCGTACGACGAGAATCTTTTACCACTTATCTTCAAATTGTGATTTCTTGTTGTTCTATTTGATCGATCAATTGTAAAGTAATCTTCCGCATTAATATCACTGAATCCTTTAAACATTTTAAACACTTCTATTAGATCGCCTCGCATTCTTCGTTTTGATAGGCTGAATAAATTTACTTCTTTAAGCCTTTGTTCATATGACAAATTTCTCAACCTAGGAATCATCTTTGTTACTCTTCGTTGGACCCGTTCCAACTTTTCTGTCTTTTCTGTAGTAGGGAGACCAAAACTGTACACAGTACTCTAGACGGGGTCGAACCAACGAATTATACAGTTTTAATATTACTTTTTTCCGATTTATTATTAAAGAAAGAAAGGGAGGAGAAAGAGGAAGAAGAGGAAGCAAAGTAGGAAGCGGGGAAGAAGATGTAAAAAGCGAAGGAGGAGGGAGGAGGAATACATAGGGATACACAGGAGGAACAGACACCAGAAGACCTGGCGGTCAATGGCGAGGGTGTCTGTCTACTACCGCTACTACTAGTAATCTACCTGTGGTAGGACAGGATAGAATAGATGAAGGCTCCTCCCCCCCTCCCACCTCTCCCTCCGGCAACGTGCCGGCAGGTAATAGTTAGAAGAGAACACCATGTGCCTTTAAGGAAGAAAGGGACATGGAAATTTACAATAAAGAGAGAAATAAGAGGAAACTACTACCCTTAACTTACGCTACTGGTGACCTAAGCCGTGGGGGATATTATTAACACAAAGTCTTCAGGTTGGAGCCGAGCTGCAGTGTGCCTGAAGCATACGAAAAGGGTCAGTAAAATCCTATATCCCTGAAGTACATATCTAAAGAAGACTTGAAGCTATTGATACTCTGTGAGCTAATTACTGACGGCGGGAATCTATTCCAGTGATCGACGACTCTATTATTGAAATAACTTCTGCGCCCCAATGAATAACACCTGTTTCCCTTTAACTTCATACCGTTGCTGCTTGTTATTGTGTTGGGGTCTCTCTGAAATAGACTATCTGGGTTAATGTTTTCGAATCTATTAAGGATTTTGACCACTTCGATTAAGTCCCCTCTTACCCTTCGCTTTTTTTTTAGAAAAACATATCTAAACGCTTTAAACGCTCGTCACTCGGCAAGTTACGGAACGCTGGAATTTGTTTGGTTGCTCGTCGCTGTATCTTTTCTACCAAAACTTGATCTTTGATATAATTCGGTGACCAGAACCGGACGGCGCATTCTAGGTGTAGTCTTACAAATGCAGAATGTAAGCTCTTCATAAGTTCGGGTGATTTATCATCAAAATTTCTTGAGATTAAGCCTAACATCATATTGGCTTTTTTACTCGCAGCTGTACATTGATCACTCATTTTAAAAGTGTTACTGATAATGACACCAAGCTCTTTTTTTCGTTTTACTTCGCTGAGCTCATGTCCATGAATCTGAAATTTAAAGTTAGGGTTCTTTTCACCTATGTGCATTACTTTACATTTATCTACGTTGAAACACATTTGCCACTTGTCGCTCCAGTCGGCAAGTCTTATTAAATCTGATTGAATATTCTTGCATCCTTTACTGTTCGTTACCGTACCTCCTAATTTGGTGTCGTCGGCGAATTTGGCTACCTTTGATAGGGTACCAGTCTCTAAATCGTTCACGTAAATTATGAATAGTGTTGGCCCCAGGACCAATCTTTGGGGCACGCCACTGGTTACGGGTTGCCAATCGGATGCTTCACCATTGAGAACTACACGCTGTTGCCTATCTGTGAGCCAGTCATGAATCCACGCGCAGAGATGGTCACTTATACCGTGGGAACGCAGTTTTGAAATAAGCCTAACGTTGGGAACTTTATCAAACACTTTCTGAAAGTCTAGGTAAATTATGCCATGTGGGGCTCGGGCGTCCCAGCTTGAGTAAACGTCATTGGAGAAAGTTAATAAGTTGGTAAGGCAAGATCGGTTACTACGAAATCCGTGCTGATTATCAGTTATCAAATCATTTGTTTCGAGGAACGTGATCACTTTATCCCTGACTATGTTTTCGAATAGTTTAACAGACGTAAGGCTGATAGGACGATAATTACTGGCTTGTTTTTTATCTCCTTTTGTTTAAAGATCGGGGTAATATTGGCCTTTTTCCACTCGAGACACTCTTGCCTATGCTAATGACTTGTTAAAAATTAACGTTATAGGTAATTCCAGCTGTTGGCTACATTATCTTAACAAGCGAGGAGATAAATTGTCGGGACCCGGAGATTTATTTGGATATATTTTTTGCAGGTACGCACGCACTTTATTGAAATCAACTTCGGTCAACGCAAGCTTATCTTCTTCAGGGCCTTGAAAAATATTCCTCGTGGCGGGGATCGATGTCATGTTCTCTTTTGTGAATACGCTACTGAAGGTTGAGTTTAGCACCGACGCCATACCTTTACCATCGCTAACCATGTCGTCATTTTCTAATAGCGGGCCGATAATATTTTTAATAGTTTTTCTTTGTTTCTAATGTAACTGAAAAATAACCTAGGAGGAGGAGGAGGCGGAGAAGGAAGAGAAGAAGAAATATGAAGAGGAAGAGAATAAAATGGGCTGTTTCTACGATGAGCCGACCCAAAAACAAAATAAAACAACAACCATTCTTCCCCTGTTGCTCCACCCCTCCAGCAACCATCCATAGCCTTAATACATAGCCTAAATTTAGAAGGTCACCCGCCCTATATTTATAATCGTCGAAGGTCCACCAAAGGAAGGAGGGGGGAGGGGGTAGCAGGAGTGGCAAGAGCAGTAGGGCGCTCCTCATCCTTTCTTCATTCATCGTTGGGTCCTTTCATTACCTGATTACGACCCCAATGACCATATACTAACATGAATTTACGCGCTACAGTGTGCCCCTGAAGTGCTATATATAAAGGGATAAAGAGGTGGAGGTGGAGGGGAAAGAGGAGAGGGCAATGTGGGAGGCGAGGGGAGGTCATAGTATAAAAAGGAAGAGGAGGAAGAGGAGGAAAAAGGATTAGAGGAAAGCGAGGAAAAGGAGGAGGAGGAGGAGGAAGCGAAGTAGGAAGAGAGGGAGAAGGTGTAATAGGCGAAGGAGGAGGAAGGAGGAGGAGGAAGAGGAAAAGGAAAAGGAGGAGGAGGAGGAAGAGGAAAATGAGCATGAAGAGGAAGGGAATAAAATGAAAAAGGACAATATGGAAGACAGAAGAAAGTTACAAAGTGGACGCAAAAGTTCAAGATGAAAGTGAAGAAGAAGAAGGAGGAGGAGGACGAGAAGAAGAAGAAGAAGATGAAGAAGAAGAAGAAGAAAAAAAAAGATGCAGGATAAAATGATGGGATATAAAAAAAACAGGAAAAAAAAAAAAAATGAAGAAGCTTTAGGTTGTTTTCCCTTTAAAAACTAAAAAGAAAAGAAAAAAAAAAACAAAAAAAAAATTCAAAAAAGAGAGAGAGAGAGAGAGAGAGAGAGAGAGAGAGAGAGAGAGAGAGAGAGAGAGAGAGAGAGAGAGAGAGAGAGAGAGAGAGAGAGAGAGAGAGAGAGAGAGAGAGAGAGAGAGAGAGAGAGAGAGAGAGAGAGAGAGAGAGAGAGAGAGAGAGAGAGAGAGAGAGAGAGAGAGAATGATTTTACACTCTTATTTTGCTGTTTTGAGAGTAATTGATTATACCGATTGTGCTGAAAAGTTGAAACCATTTAGTTGCATCTTCAGGATACGGTTGTTATCAAAGTTACGTTAAATGACAAGCCGGCGATGAACTTAGTTACGGCTTCATCATTGTTACTGTTATTGTAATTTCTAATCGTGGAGCTAAATGTAGCTTCAGCTTTATGTTTCTATGTCATTTTTTTTCACACGATTCAATGGCAAGTTATAGAAGTACGCACCAAACGTAACAAATATCCAGTAATTTATGGCAAGTTATAAAATTTTCATTCATATTCCTTCCATTTCCGATGAAATTATCAAAACTTGCATTTCACACACTTTTCACTCCAAAGTTCTGGTTAATTACATGAGTCCCCTTTCATTAATCTAAACTCTTTCAGTATAAGCTTGAATCATTTATCTTGAGAAAGACTTTTTTGCCCTCCTTAAGTTCCCTCGTAATTACTCATCTTTATAATCTCAAAGTAAACTTTCCAAGTACATGCAAACTATAGGCAAGACATTTTTATTGTCTGAGTTTTTTTTTGTGTGTGTGTGTGTGTGAGCGAGTGAATGAGCGAGTAGGGAGTGAGTGAGTGAGTAAGTGTGTGCGTGAATGAGTGAGTGAGGGAGAGGGTGAGTCAGGAGGTTTGTAATTCACCATGGTCTGATCCCGTGATAGACTCTCGATCGCCAGCCATTATAATTCCCGACTGAGCTTGGATCTCATGAGTGACGGATCATGGGTACGGCTAAGACCTCCAATCCGTACACACCCTCTCAACTGGCACCCAGCACCTATCCACTGCTTGATGGACATAAGCCCTGAATTAAAGGAGACTGGCCATCCGTCTCCACTCCGCCAGGGAATCGAACCCAGGACCGACTCCTTTGCTAAGAGGAGAGCGCATAGTACTTCACAACGGTGCTTCGTGTGTGTGTGTGTGTGTGTGTGTGTGTGTGTGTGTGTGTGTGTGTGTGTGTGTGTGTAATTCACCCACGGCATTTGTCACGAGCTGGTCTCGCAATCGCCAGCAAGTACCCTCCCAACCCAAGCAATCTCATTATAGTCGATCTCAGAGTACTGCTGGGACCTTCACATACCACACACCTTATCACACTTGCTCAAGAGGGGACATTAACTTCTCCTCTGTCAGTGGAAAAATCCCGAGCCAAAGCCGGGCTCGAACCTCCGCCTGCCAGACAGTAAAGTCTGGCAGCGCAGAGCTTTACCACTGAGTTACCGGTGTGTGTGTGTGTGTGTGTGTGTGTGTGTGTGTGTGCGTGCGTGCGTGCGTGCGTGCGTGCGAGCAAGCGAGCGCGTGTGAGAGCGCTGATATGAGCGCACCAGTTTGTGTTTCCATCTAAATATTTTAGTGGATTCTTTAAACCTAAAACCCAGAAAATAATAAACATGAGGTGAATTTTCTATTCGGTGAATACTACGGATTTTTCTTTTTCAGGATTCCCAGAAGGCAGCCTTGAAAGCACGGATATACTCTCGCTGCATTTTTTTTTTTTCAGCAAGAGAGGCACCAAAAGAGTTATTTTTTTTCTCAAAACAGCTTTTAAGGATACTTCATTATACCATCCCATTAGTTTTAATTAGAAACGTGAAGTGATCAAAGGGAAGGCAGCGTCACTGATTGTTTCCTGCAAGTCTCTTTGCCTTTGCACTTTCCGCAGACCGCGTTTGTGAAAAGGCTTCCGCTAAGTCCAGGCCTGGCAAGCACGGTGCTGGGGATCTTCAGAAAGCCTTTAAAGCTACTCTTCCCCTTGGGTGGCACGGCTTACTTAGCACTCCTCAGCTCACGATCGCTCGTATAAAAGAAACATCAGACAATCGGAAAGCCAGATATTTCAATTAATTTATGTTCTGCTGCACCAGGCCCATTGGGACTCAGTGTATAGACGGCGACGAGCTGCCAATTGTCTGGGGGAAGTGTATTGACCGTGGTGGCCTCAGCATCTCCCTGATCTAACACCTGCTCTGCCGCCTCTCCGCCCCCTGCCTACCTGTCTACCCGCCTACCCGCCTGCCTGCGTGCCTCTCTGCCTGCCTCCTGTGAACATGATTGTGTGTTCTCCCTCCTACTCATATTAGGTGTGGCGGATGTTGAGGCGATATTCGATGGAGAGAGAGAGAGAGAGAGAGAGAGAGGCGCAGACAGTCAGACAGGCAAGCAGTTAGACAGTCGGAAAAGCAGAGACAGGCACGCAGACAAACCCAGACAAAAACAAACGTACTGCTAAAAGTGATAACAGGAAAAATGAGATAAATTGAAGAAAGTCAGTGAGTGAAACTTAAGTTCAGTGTAAAACAGTAATGAAATATGACCAAGATAGTTTTCATATAACTGTGATTGATGAAGAAATATATAAATGAAAACAAAAGAAAAAAAGGTAAACAAATGATGATGATGATGATGATGATGAGAAGGAGGAGGAGGAGGAGAAGGAGGAGGAGGAGGAGGAGGCGAAGGCGGAGGAAGACGCGGAGGCGGAGGAAGTCGAGGAGGAGGAGGAGAAAAGGAAACGTGAGAACATGGATAAGCATACAGCAGAAAGTTTGTTTGCTGGTTACGAGGTTGCTTGCCTTAGTATTTTAAAATTTCGTGAGCCACTTGAGTGACCCCCTGAATGGAAGGGACTTTTGTACGTAGGCGAGGGTACGTTCAGTTCACCCCTGACGCAGCAGAGTGACGATCAATGGAGGAAGAGGAGGAGAAGGAAGAGGAGAAGGAAGAGGACGAGGAGGAGGAGAATGGGGAAGACGAGGAAGAGGAACCCAAAGGAACACAAAGGAAGAACAAACAAGAGCAGACCTGATGGTCCTTACGAGGCTGTTTGTGAAAAGTTACACTAACTATCAAATCAAAGGTGGAAGATGAAGGATAGCAAAGGTGAAGGCTCCTACCCACCATCCCCTCCCTCGAGCCAAAGCTGGCAGGAGAGGAAAAAGAACCATGCAGCATGGAAAGACTGCATGGAAATTATGTAGGAAAGAAGAAAGAACTACCATTACTGCTACCACTAACCGGACGTTAAAAACGGACAAGGAAACCAGTATTCGAAAGAACCTAACGTTATTACGACAATGAGTAATATCTTAGTTGCTGGTTGGACTCAAAATACCTGTCTAATCTAATCTTGAAGGCCGTAACTGTTGTACTATCAACGACATCATAGGGTAGAGAATTCCAAACATTAACGACTCGATTAATCATTTAAACATCTAAATAATTATCTAAGGAAATATTTATATTAAAAAAAAATGGACCACAGATCATCATGTTGAAAAAAATACTGTAACAGATGCAAGGCTTACTCTCAAAGACTTAAGGAACATTATTTTAAGATGCACACTTTTCGAATCACCTCGTAATTACTAAGTCGCTGATCCCAGTCTCGCCGGAAGGTGGATATGAGCATAAAATCAAATCTCGAGTATGAATGTGAATGACACTACTTCCAAAATACGTTCCGTTAGTCAAGAAGCAAAGAAAATGGACAAATTAGAACATGGGACACTGAAACCAATTAAAAAAGTAAGGAAAGCTTGAAATATCTTTGACAAAAATATCACAATCATTAAATAAGTTGCATTGAAAAAAATGAACCTTATTTTACAGATTTTGTTTATCGACCACAACAAACACTTTTTCCTACGGGTGAATCGCTTTTTTGGGGGTATGCTCGCCTTTGTGAGTTCATTTTTCTCGGACATGAAAAAAGCATCTCTCATGTCCACCACTCGCAAAGTTTCTTGTCCCTTCCCGTGCACTGCCTCACAATTTCGCTGAGGCTGCTGGCGGCTCTGCGGGTGACGCGAAAATTTGGGGAGACAAGTTTTGCGAAGAAATAATTTTCCTTGGGTTCAGTTTAGGTCTGGAGTTCCGCTTGATTGTGATCCTTATAAAAGTCTCTCTCGCTTCTAATATTGCGTTTCGTCTTTGCAGTTTGTTGTGTGTTATCCCTAGTGAGTCTGCTCAACAACATCGCCCCCAACGCCGCCGCCGCCGCTATCACCATCATCGCGACACACAGCAACACCAACCAACCGGGCTTTTCATGTGAAGGCTAGAAAATTTAAGAACAAAAATATTCGCAACGCAAACACGAAAACAAAACAGAAGCTAGGAAAGAGATATTCGCAGAAATCTCTCTGTGTACCACGAAAGATGTATATTTTGGACGCGGGAAACAGTAAATGAAAACGGAGAAAAGAAAACAAGAAGAGATAATGCCGGTTGCTCGATAACTGGGGGACGGAGTTTTCCTTTGTGCTTTGCGTTTTGCAGATTGTTGGCTTTTAAAATAGGTGGAAACGAAGAGTGCAATATGGTGAAAAAAAAAGACGGAACAGACAGCCCAAGTAAACCTTGCGATGTTAAGCGATGTTTCGTGTTTTATTTTTTCTCCAAGATTCATTATAAGAGATCACCGACGGCGCCTTCGTTCATCCAGGTTTAATAAGGAATGTTGTAGAGAAACCTGTGCTCTCTTTCCTCAGCCATTACTATTTTTTGTGTTATATTTTAATGTAATAAGCATCAACGTAACCAATTTTACATTAGTTGCATTATTATGATTATTATTATTATTATTATTATTATTATTATTATTATTATTATTATTATTATTATTATTATTATTATTATTATTTTCATTCCTCCACATCCACCTCCACCTCTACCTCCACCTCCACCTATACCTATACCTCCACCTCCAACTCCACCTTCACCTCCCTTAATCATTCATTTGCGATTCCCTTGTTGTATCATAATTCTTTTCTCGAACATTTTCCTGCCTTTCTCTCTCTCTCTCTCTCTCTCTCTCTCTCTCTCTCTCTCTCTCCAAAAACCTTTTTTGAGAACGAAGACTCGCATACATTACACTAAAGAGTGACAAACTTAATTAACAGTTCGTGATGCTGAATAAAAAACAAAATTACCGGCCCTTCCGTAAATCCGCTCCGAGTGTATGCCTCGTATACATAAGCATTGTAAGAAAAATAAACATCACCTAGAATTTTCAGCGCTAAGTAATGAATTTCCTACTTAGAAAACTCAGCCTCATGCAATCTTGATTTTTAAAGTGATGGTAAAGCAAAGAGGGTCGACTAGGCAGCGCTGCTGGAGAGCTAAGGAGAGGTAAACAAGAATAGGGGATAGATGAAGGAGCGGGGGAAGAAGAGAAGGGGGTGTTGTGAAACGATTGTGTATCAGAAGGACGGTCGGCTTGGCAGGGCTGCTGAAGAGGTTAGGAGTAAAGAAGGATGGGGGGATAATGAAGGGACTTGAGTTGAGGAGAGTAGAGGGTGTATTTAAAGGATATAGCATAGCGGGGTGAGCAATTGGGCAACTAGAACGATGCGGGACGGGAAGTTTATGGTGTTTGGGAGCTTGGATGCAGGTACTGGCACATGGGGTGGTGTGAGAAGGTGATGCAGTGATTGGAATGCTGCGAAGAATTCGAGGGGGTGAATGAGGGAGAAAACAGGCAAGTGAGGTTAAGGTGGCTATGTACCTAGAGAAAGAGATGAAAGTGAATGGAGAAAAGGAAAAGGCCTCTGAAGAGGAAGAGATACGGTGGAAAAGTGAACGGAAAAGATTAGAGAGAGAGAGAGATATAGAGAGAGAGAGAGAGAGAGAGAGAGAGAGAGAGAGAGAGAGAGAGAGAGAGAGAGAGAGAGAGAGAGAGAGAGAGAGAGAGAGAGAGAGAGAGAGAGAGAGAGAGAGAGAGAGAGAGAGAGAGAGAGAGAGAGAGAGAGAGAGAGAGAGAGAGAGAGAGAGAGAGAGAGAGAGAGATTGATGTAGTGCTTTAATTAGGGGGATATCAATAAGGTTCTGATGGTAAGGGAGCCGGGTAGGACACGTAGTAATGGGTTTAAGCTGGATAAATTCAGATTCAACAAGACATTGGCAAGAATTGGGTCACCAACAGAGTGGTAGATGAGTGGAACAGGCTTGGCAGTCATGAGGTTAGTTCCAATACGATAGATACATCCTGAAAGAGATTAGATAAATTCATGGATAGTGATATTAGGTGGGGTTAGGCTCACAAGAGCTGCCTTGCAGAGTCCTATTCTATTGCAGACTCCTTATGTTCTTATGTAACGGAAGGGATGGAAGGGTAAATGCAAGGACGGTACAGGGAAGGATGGTAGGAGAGGTCAGGCTGAAGACTATGATGTAAGTGAGGGCAGGAGCTACCAGGAAGTAATGTGATTTAGATTGATGGAAACAAGGGCCCTACAAACTTAATTTGACGGGGACCTACCTCGCTAATGCGACCCTACCTGGCCAAGCCTCGCCGCCAACTTACCCTCCTCACCCAGCTCCTGGACACCCTGGAGCACGGACGCTGACACTCATTTCCTAAGACTCGCACATGTTCTCTCTCTCTCTCTCTCTCTCTCTCTCTCTCTCTCACTCTCACTCACTCACACACACACACACACACACACACACACACACAGCCTTACGACTGAGAGGTTTGATTCCTGCGCGGAGTGGAGGCGGATAAGCAGTCTCTATGCTCCCAGTCACCCCAACAGCGAATAGGTACCGGATGTCAGTCAGGGATTGTGTTCCCCATTCCGGGTGTATGTGGGTGTGGTGCAAAAAAAACAAATAGTTTCCAGCCGTACCAAAAGTTATTGAGGGGAAGCTACTGGCTGGCGATCAAGTCAAGCGCTAAACAAGACCAAAGTGAATAGTGAATGATGACATGAAAACACCTGAACACACACACACACACACACACACACACACACACACACACACACACACACACACACACACACACACACACACACAAACAAACAAACAAACAAACATGTACGTTCACACAAAAAAACAAGGAAAAATTATTTTTATGTGTTGCACACGAGGGCGTTTGGTTCAACTGATCATGAGGAATTCACTGAGCATTCGTTTTCCTTAGCTTCCATTTCGTTTCAAATTGCAGGTGAAAAATTAAGGCAATTAATATACGTAAGTGGTGCGTTAAATACAAGTTAATTCTAAGGGGAGGGAATTTATATTAAGCATTACTCAGAGTTAAATACGTGTTTTTATATCACAACTCTTAACAATTTAATGTCCCTAAGTACCATGCTGTAAATTCCTACGCGAAAAATGTTTACTTATTTCCCCATTAGTTGGCGAATCTGGCACCTCGGGGCAGGCTGACCAGATCAGCTGATTAGCTAAGTAACGTAGCATACTGTTCATATGCAAATGTGCGTACGACCTCTCTCTCTCTCTCTCTCTCTCTCTCTCTCTCTCTCTGTCACATTATTTAAACTATCTTCTTAGCGAAAGCCCGTAAGCGCGTTGCCTCGTACTAATTTTCATCAAAAGGAAGCATTTACCAGACTATCTTTTTAGAGGCAACACTGTTTGGTCGCCTTACTTGAATGTCCCTTCTATCACCACTATCATTACACCACCGCCACCATCTCCAACACCACAACCACTACCATTACCGTTATCCTCCTCCACCGCCACCACTAACTCCCCCACAGGAACAATAGCCGTCATCCCTTCCACCATCATCGCCACCACTGAACTCGTTTACATTCATTATCTCGGGAAATTTATCCCCCGCGAAGACCCGCAGCTCGGGGTGTATAAAATTAAACACAAAGACTATGACTGAAATTTCAAACAAAAGGGAAGGGCCGTAATGTGGCTATGTTTGTGAGGTTGTCATTTACGAGGTTATTTGTTGTTGTTGTTGTTGTTGTCATATACGGTGTTTTCTTCGTTATGGATTATCTTACTTGCTAACCTTTTTTTTGTCATTTTGTCATTTAATCATCTTTATTCATTAACAGTACATGAAAGGAAAAGAACCTGTCTCAACATCCTCAACCTCTCCCTGATGCTGATGTATTCAACCCAGTTCCGGCAAAAAAAAATTTTAATGTCTAAGTAATGTCGCACTATTGATAAGTTAAATTAGGCTTATTACTTAAAACTATTCCTTTCGGTGCTATTGAGTTTGACTTTCATAAACTGATAACATTTCTTCCTGAGACTACGTATACTACGAATGTAAAACTCAGCCACATATCCGTAAAAATGCCACACCATATGCTTGTGTGAAGAATGAATCTGGTGGAAAGGCCCGGTCTCTGTATTAATAATGTACAGCCAGAGCACATACGCAGAGGCAGTTTCTTTTTTTAATATGTAAAAGGTTTTGAAGAGTTCCCGAGAAAGATTAAATTGCGGCAGAGTTGTGTAACTTCACCTCCCTCTTCACCTAGGGAATGAATAACGCAAGGGGCAAATAACAGAATTCTAGGGTGCATAAGGAAGGCCGCGGAGGAAGGCTAAGAGGATGGCTCATGTGTGGTGCACGACGATATTCATGTATTATGTACGAGAATACAAAAAGAAATGTTTGCGTTTATTTTTACCCTTGAGCTGCTTCCCTTACTGTAAAGACAAAATCATAAAAATATTAGGAAACGTTTAATGTCCTTTTTCATAGGTCAGTATACGACACGTGAGCTATGTAGAAATTTGAGGGTGAACACAGAAGCAGGAGAAAATTATGGCAAATGAAAATGCACTCAAACTCCACCCTCATTGTTTACAAATTTATGTTTAGTCTTGTATTATACATGACGATATAAATGGATAGATAAATAAGAAAGATACATAGAGATAGATAGATAGATAGACAGATAGATAAATATGCACAAATAGTGACGGTTGGGTTGTTAGGCAAGATAAATGAGCCAGAGAGTTCAGTGTAACGATAATGTGTTCTCCTCGTTAGCAACTGTGGTCGATTGAATGGCCAGGAGGCATTTTTTCAATAAGCAATTCTTCGCCTCCTCAGACGGAATTAACGCGCTCATGAGTCTATATTACTACAGCTGATTAGCGGTGACAAATGAGATGATGATGATGATGATATAGTTTGATGATGATGATGATGATGATGATGATGATGATGATGATGATGGTGATAATGATGTCAGTGGTGTAAATGCTCAATATTAATGAACGCAAATAAGATGAATTTGTGTCATTGCTCTTAATATTTTTGCATGAACTACACAATGCATTCACTTCAAAGGTAAAGTCGTTCTGGTTCATTAACGAGATAATGTATATACTAGAGAGCTTTTCTTTAAGAACGTGTTTTTTTCTTCATTTTTTTCTTCATGTGTAACCATTGTCTGATCTGTTTCTTTTAACCGTACAAAAATTAATGATCTTCTGTTAATACACATTTCCTTCCAAAAGAGTAAACCTGTATTGTTGTGGATTTTATGTGGGTGATTTGTCCAAGACGGGAATTTAAAGCCTTGATGATTCAAGATAACAAGGAAACCCTTTCTTCTGACACGCTTATCTTTACCCGGAGAAAATATGTGACTGTGGAGGACAAAATGGTGAGGTCTCCCAGGTGTCGAGGCGAGAACACGAGGACGACGAAAAAGAGAGAGACAGAATAAGATGCAGGATGTACCCCTGGAAAAGAAAGGAAAAAGGAAAGGAGAGCAGGCAGGCAAAAAGCGAGGAGGAATGAAGGGAAGACAAGAGGCAGACAGGTGCAGAAGGGAGGAGACAGCAAGGCGGAAGGGAAAGGAAGGAATTTTATTTGGTAAGAGGAAGCAGACCAAAAAAATGCATAGAAAGATAAGTGAAAATTTCCGTACCAAGCAACTGTTATAATATGAGGCTACATATGCAAAAAAAAAAAAAAAAAAAAAAAAAAAAGCAAGTGGAGAGATGAAGAATAAAGACTCTGGTTATCTCTTGCGGGTGGAGGCGTGCATCTGGCCGGTTCAGCTTAGTGAGCATGAAAATAACGATAGACGATAACACGGAAAACGATATCGCAGCGGACTTTGAGAGGTTCAAGAAACTGGTAAGCCGGTGGCCTTTGAATAGACTACGTTAAGAAGAGCTGTAAAGCCTCTTTTTACAGGTGATGCATATTCCACACAGGGACACACACGGCTTTTGTAAACGGATTGCATCTGGGAGAGGAAAAATAACGAGTGGAGATAAACAGATCGCCTAGAACCTTCAGCAAGATGATTTTGCAAGATGTGAAATTTCCAGTGTGAGTGTTATCAAGGAAGAGTCGATAGTTGTCTGCGCGAAAGGTTGTGAAAAAAGGAAAAAGAAAGCAAAGCAAGAAGGAAATGAGGTGATATAATAACAGCTAGGGTTAAGACACTGAGTGAGAGAGTGGCATTAACATACAAAGAGCAGGAAATAAATAAAGAGCGAGAGAAGCAGTGGGAATACTATGCGAGGGAGACGTCTTAATACACCAAGAAGGAAAACAACGAATCCGTCTGACATAGGAAACATAATATCTGATACTGAGATGGAACTGAGTGGAAAGGAAGCGGGGGTAATGAAGGTCAAGTAACGTTTTTTTTTTTTACAGCGAAGGAAGCAACTCAAGGGCAAAAAGAAATTAAACAAAAAAGCCCGCTAGCAATACTCCTATGAAAAAAAGTGAAGGAAGCAACTCGAGGGCAAAAAGAAATTAAACAAAAAAGCCCGCTAGCAATACTCCTATGAAAAAAAGTGAAGGAAGCAACTCGAGGGCAAAAGAAATTAAACAAAAAAGCCCGCTAGCAATACTCCTATGAAAAAAAGTGAAGGAAGCAACTCAAGGGCAAAAAGAAATTAAACAAAAAAGCCCGCTAGCAATACTCCTATGAAAAAAAAATGTAGAGAGGAGCGGCCGAAGGAGGGGTGTTTTCATGCTCTTTTCAAAGTTCAGTGAAGGCATAAAGAACGGCGATTATTGGGGAGGTATGTACAAGTTTCGTTTTGGGAGACGCGCATACATAAATTCGAACCTTCCAGATAAGTGATGCAGTCAGTAAACCTCCTTCCCTTTGTCTTTTTTTTTTTTTTACAACAAAGGAGACAGCTCAAGGGCACAAAAAAAAATTGCGGAGGCGGCTCAGTCACTCAGCGAGGACCAGGGCATTGACTGTCACTTTTTCGACGTGGACTTTCCGGTGGATGAAAAATCTCGTCTGTACCTTGAATGTCATCTGTCTTGGGATGACATGTACGAAAAAAATATATAAAGAGAAAAGAAAAGTCTCCGTTAGTAATTGCCAACTGATTCACTGACAAACACACACAGTCTCTCTCTCTCTCTCTCTCTCTCTCTCTCTCTCTCTCTCTCTCTCTCTCTCTCTCTCTCTCTCTCTCTCTCTCTCTCTCTCTCTCTCTCTCTCTCTCTCTCTCTCTCTCTCTCTCTCTAGATAGATAGATAGATAGATAGATAGATAGATAGATAGATAGATAGATAGATAGATAGATAGATAGAGAGAGAGAGAGAGAGAGAGAGAGAGAGAGAGAGAGAGAGAGAGAGATGACCTTTTTCTGATATGTGCGTGACAGAAAATATAAACAGATTAAAGTGTGTGTGTGTGTGTGTGTGTGTGTGTGTGTGTGTGTGTGTGTGTGTGTGTGTGTGTGTGTGTGTGTGTGTGTGTGTGTGTGTGTGTGTGTGTGTGTGTGTGTGTGTAATTCACCCACGGCCTGATCACGAGCTAGGTTCGTCATCGCCAGTAAGTACCTTCTCGACCCAAGCAAGCTCATTATAGTCGATCTCTAGGTACTGCTGGGACCTCCACACACCACATACCCCACTCCACTTGCCCAAAAGGGTGCAGTAGCTCTGTCACTCTAAAAATCACTGGCCTTAGTAGGCCGGTATCGCAGAGCTCTACCACTGAGCTACCGGAGTGTGTGCGTGCGTGCGTGCGTGTGTGTGTGTGTGTGTGTGTGTGTGTGTGTGTGTGTGTGTGTGTGTGTGTGTGTGTGTGTGTGTGTGTGTGTGTGTGTGTGTGTGTGTGTGTGTGTGTGTGTCATTCTTCAGAAGTATAGTTTTAGAGAGCGTAGAGCAACAAGCCGGCTAAGAATATTAGAGTAAGGCGATGAAGTATAAACCCTAAAGTGGCCGTCTTTGCCGCGCCGCTCAGCTAAGTCTATTAAAGGGGAAATGTGTTCGGTAAGAAAGCCAGTTTAAGCTGCAACGGTAACGAATTTATCACTTTACTTTTATTTTTATATCGCCAGGTTTTCTTAAATACCAGTTTTATAGATACTGTAAAAATGATACATAGCTGGTCTATATTAGATAGTAGTTAAGAGATGAAAGATGTCCAATTTGAATAATTCAATACAAGGGCGATAATTGGTCATGAGCAAAATATAGAGGTTGTTTAGCTAAATAATTCAAAAAATGAAATAGCTGAACTAAATGAACCGGATGCAATAGCATAATACATCTGCTGAAGAACAAATATGATGAAAGGAAAATATCAACAGTGGCTCGGTAGAAATATTAGAGTAATATTTTGGGTGACCGTTGCAGTTTGAAAATAGGATTGTAACTAGCAATGTACATTACAGTCACTCAGGTATTTCTTTTCTTTTTGTCACTGATTCTGAAACTGATTCTATACGTGACTTTATCAGATGATGTTGGTAATAAAGATTAACATATGTAATATCTTATGAGTTAGCTTCAGCGGATATTTCTGCTAGGTAACTTTTGCACTATTTTTCAGACCCTTGAGTATTTATTTATTATGGAGTATTTTAAGTTAATTAAAATTTATCAAAAAAAATGAAAAAAAAAATAATGAAGCCTTCATGCTTCATTGCCAGCATGCTCTAGAAGCAGTGCGTAGAGTATTGTTTCAGAATGAGTGAAATAAAACATTAAAAAATGTTTAATGCAGTGTATAATGATTTATAAACTGAAACACTCGTAAAAAATGTTACTTATAAATTTCATCGGCGGCTGCGCACATGAGGAACCTTTGCAATATTTAGCTCCATCACTACACGGTAAGCTCAGCCGCTGCACAAAGCCACTAATCCGCTCAGCCAGCTGCTATAATACATAGTCCGTCCACCCATCTACACACACACCCAACCCCAGGGCCGCCAACCCATTCACCTGCACCCCTACAGAGCCCTAGTGTGCCCCTCGCTCGCCCACCAAAACATCAACCCAGCCACACAAACTCTTTTCCGCCTTGCAACCTCTTTCTCTCCCCTACCCAATCGGGTCGGTGGCCAGAACCCGGTAGAGCAAAATGAAGTATTGGCAGAAGAGACTCATAACTCAAGGGTGAGCGGTCCTGCGCCGTTGACTGATATGTGGGGCCAATTTCACGGCGGCAGCGGTGAAAAGTGGCCTTATAAAAGTGATAGAATGGCGTGTCCCTCAGTCTCGCCGACACTTCCCGTCGCTTCTTGCACCCTGCTCCCCTCCGTACAATGTATATGTGCATTGTAATATATCAGACGTTTTTTTTACGCCAAAAATATCTTTTCTAATTCAACTTAAACTAAAGTTATTACATAATACGTTGGCCTAGCTTCCCTCTTTTTTTTTCTTTGTCTACTACTGAAGTGCCGTGCCCCTGCAGACGTTGGCGACCATGGACTGCCACACCTCTCTCTCTCTCTCTCTCTCTCTCTCTCTCTCTCTCTCTCTCTCTCTCTCTCTCTCTCTCTCTCTCTCTCTCTCTCTCTCTCTCTCTCTCTCTCTCTCTCTCTCTCTCTCTCTCTCTCTCTCTCTCTCTCTCTCTCTCTCTCTCTCTCTCTCTCTCTCTCTCTTGTTATTTGCAGAAGCTGTCCAGCCTTTCTTCCACCTCCCAGTGTTCTTACTGTTCCGTCCATGTACTTCTCCCTTTGCCTGCTTCTTGCTCTGCTCCCTGGGATTCTTCCCGTTAAACTTCGGTTCTCCATTCCTTCTCTCCTCATTACATGTCCAACAAATCTCATCTGCTTTCCTCTCACATTTACCAGTAGTTCTCATTCACTATCCATTCTCCTTAGCACTTCTTCATTTGATGTCCTCTCTATCCACGATATTTTCAACAACCTTCGCCAGCACCATTGCATTTCAAAGGCTTCTTTGTCTACTGACATGCTAAGATGATAAAGAAAGCAACAGAAAAGAGCTACTGCAAAAAGTACAGTTAAATCAGTGGTCGTATCTTACTAAGAAGGGTTCCATAAAAAGCAACCTGTAAAAGTCATAATCAATAATGGAGAACACGCACCGCCATTCCCTCACCTCCAGTCCTTCCCTTACGACCCTCTGCCGCTGCCATCATCCTCCCGCTGCTGCGTAGAATGACACGAGGCGGCACTGGGGCTCTCAGGGAACGATTTCATATGCAAGATCAGCCCCTGCCAGAGATTGCTCTTATGACAGAGGCGCTGACCCAGTCTTATACTTCAAGCCTTCACTATGAAGCCTCTGGCGGCTGGTTTTGTGATGAGGTCGGTTTCAACGGCAAACATTGCATAACTGTTTTCCTCATTGGCAAGCTTGTTACCCACAAACACTGTCAAATCCTACATTTCGAAGAGTCTAAATAGAGATATTCCAACCAGACTGGGATTCATTGAGAAACAGAAAATCCTCTAATTTGGGGAATTCTAAGTTTTGCCAAGACATCTGGATTCCAGCCAAAACTGTTTTCAAAACTTTTATTTACCATTTTTCGTCTTGCTCCTATTCAGACAGTTAAAGCCACCGCCTTGTATAATTATATTTACTAATGAATTATCTGTAAAGTTATTTAGCTTTTGTCTTGTAAATATAAATTACTGATTGATCATTTTCATTTTAACAATTATTTCAACGAGTATTTTGCTCAAAGCTACAATTAGTAAATTATACTTTTTCATGGAAGTCAATTCAAGTCAAACTCGTGTGTTTGTGCTGAGGCCTAATATATTGTTTATTCGAATAATAGATAACACATATAAGACCCCACCTACACAACGTTCCGCTTTGTACCATTTCACCTTTGACTTCTTCCCTTCACAAAATTTTTCCGAAGCATTATTATCATCATTATTTTTTATACCAGACAAAGAAATAAGGAAAAATCAGACGAGTAATATTATTCATTAATTCATATTGTTCTTGTTCTGACAATCTCCAGCCTATTCTTTTTTTTTTTTTTTCTTACAGCAAATGAGACACTACTGGAACAAATTTCTCTTATTTTTTCACTGTTGTAAGAGACAACTACGAAGGGTTTTCGCTAATATTGGACTTTCGAACTCGTCAAACTATATGTGTGGTTTTACGTTCCATACGCTGTTAAAGTCTTGAGCAAGTTATAATGTTCTCTAC